>NC_046607.1:10596799-10779196 GCF_011750605.1 Drosophila busckii
TGGGCCACATGCCGCCAGGCTGCACAAATATTTGCAATTTACAGCTGCAGCCAGGCCGGCCGCTTTGTTATGACAAGAGCGACTGTCGCTCTGTCGTTCTGTCGCGCTGTCTGTTCAAATTGATTTCATATACCCGAAGAGTTCTTTAAAAACTGCGCATAGTGCATTTAAAAATTGCTCAAGTTATGGCAAAGCAAATGCAAAATACGAAACTGGTTCAATGAACTAATGCTGCGAGGCGAGTATTTCCTCAATTCGAACGCACACATAACCTCAATTATTTAATTCGAAATAAAACGACGAGCTTAGCTCGAAACTTGGCACATAAAGGGCAAAGCGGCTTAGCAAAACGAGTTTCACTGTAGCTCCAGAGCAAGTGCATCGTAAATTCTGGCATTGGCCAATGTCAAAGCGGCTAACTGCGAAGAGTAAAGCATTCATTTTATGAAGACAGCCAATCGCTTAATTTGTGTATTAATTATATATTTATTTTTAATACTTGATATTTAATTAATTGACAGCGCACTTAACTGAGCGTGTACATATTAAATTCAATTGCTGCCACACACGGTCGTTTAATCAATCAGCCAGCCAGCCAGCCAGCCAGCCAGAAGTTTCAACACCCCCACCCACCAACCCACTCCCTTTTAGAGTGGAAAACTAAAACTATTCGTGCGCATGTGCGCTTATTTTTTTCGCATTTCTCGCTTCACATTTTCAGCATTCTAGAGAATTTATAGTAATGCATAGCGTGTGCATTGCCTTTAAGGTTAGAAGTCGTATTTGGCAGAGATGTTTTTCAAATTGGCAAGCATCGCAACCACCTGCATTGCAAATAAGCAGCACACACACACAGCCACACACAAGCATCTAATGTGTGTGTGTGTGTGTTACGTGCTGTCATGATGGCTAACTGCACGGAAATAAATCCGGTAGCACAGCAATGGCAACGACAACGGCAACGTCATTCGCATTCCACGGCATGCAGCTCGAAGGGGGCATGTGGCGAGTGCGAGCGAGACAACGCTAATAGCATGGGAATGCAGCTGCTATTGCTGCCTCGCTTGCTTTTATGCCAGAGATAAGCAGAGCGCTTAGTCTAGGTCCTTTCGGTCCTTTTGGTCCTTTGCTGCTCAGTCATAACTTTCTCTTCATTTAACTCTTGTCTCTCAGCTGCTTGTCACATGAGCAAACTAAATGATTTGCCCAAATGCAAAGCATGCCCAACTGCGATATAAGCAAATAATCAATTTCATTTATCGATACTTGGAAATTCATAATGCATTTTTTATCAGTTCAATTGAAGCATTTAATTTAATTTTGTGACATGCAAATTGAGTTGTTTAAATTCTTAATTACGCTTCGTATCTCGAGAGTTGTTAATTTGAATTCACAATGAAATCAAATTAATGCATGAACTTAAAGGCTTTAAACTGAATTAAAATTAATGGCTGCATTTAAAGATTTCGAATTAAAGTAAATAGACTAGCTCAACTATTTATATGAGCAGTTGAAGTCTTCGAGCTGATTAACATACAACTCCGCCAGGTGTAATAGCTTCATTTACAGCTACAGCTACAGTGGTAATTACCTAAATGGACAATCAAGCGCATAGGCGTGGCAGGTGCTTAACTTAACGCTTAAGAATTGAGCTGAAAACTTTTAGCGTTTCGCTTAAGCGCTGCTCATTCCGCTGGCAAAGCGCGTGCTTTATTTACAGTCCATTTGAAAATTGCGGACCAGACCCCAACTAAATGCCCAACTATGTGTAAGTCGAGCTGAGTGTGTTTGGGTGGTGCTTTGGGTGGCTGGCTGGATGCTCAAACTGGAGGCTGCAATCGCTTGTTCTTTCTATGGCCAGAGCGGAATCTGAGGAACGTGATTTTCAATGCTGTTGGCTTTTGTCGTTTTGTGCAAAATTATGATGCGAAACGACAAAATGCGAACGAGTCGAGTACGAGCCAAGAATGAATGAAAACTTTTTGTACACAACTCAGAGTCTATATACCAGATATATATATATATAGTTAAAGGTGCACACACATAGATATACAACAAATATATGTATCTGTGTGCGTGCGGAAAAGTCTGTACGTGCCGCCTGCGGAGTGGGAGTGGATGGTGGGTGCTGGTGGCAGAGACAACGCACACAGCTGAGTAAAAATAAAAGTAAAATACCAAATACAAATACAAAAAATTGGCACAAATGGCAGCAACAACAAGAATGGAAACATGCCCATGATGATAATGGAATGTTGACTGATAGCTTCGAGCGAAATGGAAACTCAAACCAAATCAACGAAAAAGAAAAGACAAAAAACATTTTTGTGAAAAGCACAGTCAGAAATGGAAACTAGAATCGTTTCTAGCAAGATACAGCTACGAAAGTATATATGTATATGTATGTGTGTATTATATATTTCAAGTTTGTCTTTTCTTTTGCTTGTTATTTAATTTTATTCGAGCAAGCGCAGAGCAAACTGCAGGCAAGCAAAACTTCTAAAGCTTTTTACAAAATTAAATATTTTTATTTTTCTTGCTAGTTGCATTGTAAAAACTTTTTGTTTTTGCCAATTTTCAATGGAAAATAAACTTCAAAGGAAATGCGGTATAGCATTCAAAGCAAATGTGCCATAGCATACGAAGAACTTGAAACTTTTGAATAAAAATAAATGTTTGATGTGTGTGCAATTAAAATAATTAAATAGTTAGCATTGATTGATGTCTTGCTTGAATTGAATTCTTATTGAACCAGAAAGGTGATTAATATTAGTTACAGATATTGCTTTGCCTTTTAATCTTAAACTGACAGTTTGACAGCAGCGGAAATGCTAAAAGGAAATTCATTCTCAACGTTTGAATGCAAATGTATTTGTGTATTTGTGTGCGTGTGTGTGTGGGAACACCGGATAATATCAATCAGCGGACATTCTTCATTTTTGTTTACTTACTTCAGCTGCGCTGACTGGAGCTGGAGCTGTTGGAGCCTATCAGCCTGAAGCTTCAAGCCATGGCCGTGGCAGTTGTTTGTTTGTTTTGGAATTTGTGGCACATTCATTCACTTGGCGGCATGCAAAGCCATTTTATTTATTCCGGCAACGCACAGCCAGTCTACGAGTTATGAGTGTGCAACGGAGTTGAAGTTGAAGGCGGTCTTGGCAAAAGGCTGCTTGATATGTAAATGCCAAGTCAAGTGGCAGTGCCACACACTCGGCTGCAAGTTACGTTTACGAATAAACTTTGATGTGGCGAGCCCAAAGCTCATCACTGCCCATGCCCAGTCCCAGCCACAGACGCAGACCAGACCAATGCCAATGCCAATTAGACACGGCGCGTTTCAATTGATTGCGATTGCAACTTCTGTCGGCGTGTTCAATCAATTTCAAATGCAATTGAAGTTACCTTACCAAGTGCGCCGTGGCAATTGCGATTCACTTCAAAGCAATCGAAGGCCACTGGGAATTTTAGCATAACCAGCAACAAGCAATTTAATTTCATAGCCAACAAAAAAATAATTGCAATTAATTGATGCGAGCTTGAAATAAACTAAACACTCCGAAGGAGTTTTGTTAATTTAAATGGTTTTGGTACCACTGTGCCTGTGCCTGATTGACGACCAGCGACAAGTAGCAAGCGACAATTGACATTGTGATTTACAGCAATAAAAATTATACAACAATACAGCCGGAGACATATTTGTTGTGCCCCACCCACCGCACCCCACCCCATCACACGCCTGCAACTTGAGCCCGGACGCACCTGTACAGTGAAGCAAAGCCCCGCCCGCTGAGTCATAAAAAACCAAAACGAAATTGTCATCACTTTTATGAGTTACTGTTGCTGCTGTTCTCCACTCTCTCTCTCTCGCTTGGACTGGGACTGGGACTGGGACTGGGATTGCTTGGCTGGTTGCGTGTATATTAGGCAGCTCCTTAAAAAGTCACTTGCACGGAAAACGCAATGCCATGGCCCATGGCATGCAGACGAGCGGCCCAGAATGAATTTACAGCTACTGGAATTCAGTCTGGGCTGACTCAATACTTTTAATGAGCTGTCAAAATTGTCATAAAACAATTAAATGCATTTCTCATTCACGCGGGTGTTCCCAAGCATTCAATCAGTCGTAGCCAAGTCAACTCGGTCTAAGCAGCCGTCTCCTCACTGCCCATAGCCATGTGGGCCCAATGATCGCTGGTTTGGAGCAGCGTCTGAGTCTGAGTGGAAGTCGAAGTCTTCGTCTTCGTCTTCGTCTTTGCCACTGACACTAATTGGTTGCTTTATAGCCCAGTTAAATCGTAAAACTCAAATTTTATGCTTTGTCACTGAAACGATTATGACGTCCGTTCTGCCAGTCTGTAACAACAACAACAACAGCAGCAGCAGCAACAGCAAGTGATGCCCCCAACGCCTCTTGCGTCTTGGTCTTGGCACTGTGCTTACCGGTAGCTTAACGCTGCTGAGATTTATGTCTTTACTCACAATATTTTGCGCCAGTTTACAGTTTGATTTCAGTCTTAAGTTCGCCTTGTGTTTATTTATCGCCCTTTGCACCTACTTAATTTTTTCCCTCTGCAAACTCAAACTCATTTTATGGCCAATGACAATTTTCACTTGATGTCGTATGTAAGTGTCAAATGCTGTGTGCGAGCGAGAGCGCGCATAATTATGGCAAATGGCAAATAAAATATAAACAAATGTAAACACACCCCCAGGCCATGCCTGAGATATTTAAATATGCAAGGTAAACAACAAATGTAAACTGTTTATTTTGGTTTGGTGTATGAATGAGTTCAATAACAAAACGTGTGATAAACATTCGAGCTCGAGCTGTATTAACCTGACAACAGCTCTAGTATGTTAAATGGTGTTGCTTGACAAGTGAAGGGGCGCGTCCATGGAATGCATTAGAGACTCAGCTGAAAGATGGCAGCTCAGAATAATGAGCAGAGTTTCTTGCTGCTGAGTTCTTTCATTTCAAAAAAGAATCTTAGCTGTGACACAAACCCTACGAAAAATCCAATTAGATTCAGCCAACTAGCGTTAATTCATATTCAGGCTGCTGTCTTCCACCCGTATACATAACTATTGTTGCTGTTGCTGTTGGTGTTGCTGCTGCTGTAGTTGCAATTGCGCCAATCATTCTTATCAGCATTGCCAGCAGCGTTGGCGTTGCCATTGTTGTTGAGCTATATTGGGCACATTGCAGTCAGTTGCAAGTTGCAGGAATTGCATTGGCAGGCGGCAACAACTTTGTTGCCAAGCTGGGGGAGGCAAAGCGCCAAGCGCATTATATTTGCCAACAAAAATCCCACGAGAGTGCCGCAAAGGCCAAGGCGAAAAAGTTATGCAGGCAAAGGCAGAGGCAAAGCGAACTGCAGAAAGAATGCAATGAATGCGAGCGACTCGTAAAAAAAGGAAATTGCATTCAACCCAAAAAGCTCAGAAACTTGCGCAGGACTTTCAGATTCTAATAAATTCTAACAAGATTTCAAGCTGCGCCGCATTCCCAATGGCATAGCAGCTGCATTTTGCTCACGACCAGCGAGGGGTGGGGGGTGCATATGGTTTGAGCGCAATGGCAGACAGAGACACACTGCGTCCAATAAGCAAATGGCAGCAGCAGCAGCAGCAGTTGGAAAAGCAACATCAAGAAAAAATAAAGAACAAGACTTAAGAGATTGAAACAGAACAGGTGCAATTTAAGAGCGGGAGAGAGCCCATAAAGAGAACAACTCACCAATACATATGCAAAGCGACGCTCGAAGAGAGCCACTGCTAAGAGAGTGCTCACGCACACAATGACACAGCTACGGCTTAAGAGCATGCTCACTAACACAAGCAACGCTGGTTGTCTATGTATTAGTGAGAGCGCAACATTCAAAATTAAAAACATTTCAAGCTAAGCAAGCTAAGAAAACAGGTTTAAGCAAATATAAAAATATTTTGTATACTTTTATTTTATGTATTTTTTAAATATGGCAAGTTAATGAAATCCAATTGGATTGTTTTTTATTTAGTAATATAATTAATATTCGTATTGGAATGCAAATATTCAAATTCATGAACCAAAATAACAGCAAAGACAACAGTTTGGTTTGTGTATTTGATAACAACCCTCGTGTCGACTAGTTATACTATCTGCTTCTCACTCGCTCACTTAGAGCGATCATAGTCCACCCCCTTAAATATTTGTCCTTTACTTACCACAACGATGTACACGACGCCGCTGCTGCTGCTGCTGCTGCTGCTAACTCTGCTACTGCGACGCGACGGCGAACGCAGGCGCACTCGCTCAACGGGTCGACACTGGCAACTGTTGGCCAGGGCCAGGCCGAAAATTGCCGCACATCCACCAACAACGTCAGTCACGTAACGTCACAGAACTTTACAACTGCCGTCGCTGCAGGTGAGTGCCGGTTGCCGTTAGCTCAACGGCAGCATGGCTGATACATGGCTGCTCGCTCGCTCGCGCTCTTTCTCTCTCCCCCGCATTCAAGATGGCTGCCGCTGTGATTGCTGGTTGCCATAGCAACGTTCGTGCTCTTCTCACATTGCTTAGCGTCGGCGCTCTCATTCTGCTGGCGCTCTCTGCTTCAACATTTTTCGGTGGCCATTGCAATTTTTCCCGACGGCATTTTGTAGCTACGGGTAAATGGTAAAAATAAATTATTTAAGCAACGCAAATGATTTTTTAAAAATGTTATTTTTATTTTATAATAAAAATAAATTAATTTGCTGCAATGTAATTTATCTTAGCACAGCATTCACTATGATAAACTTATAGAAATAAAAGCAAGAACCACTACGGTTATAAATTGATGGTTATGACGCAACAATTACAATAATAAATAATACTTATTAGTTTAAATTAATAACTCTTAGTTTGCGTCTCTGAATAAAAGTCCTAAGCATCAATATGTTTGAGTTTATCCTACATTTATTACGATAAGTATTCTCTAAACAAAGCTAAAGCCTATTTAGTTTTAATTAAAATCAAAAGATTAAATTTCAAGCATTGGCACAACTATTCAGTTGAAAACGGTCATAAAACGCGTGACAATGAAAACTTTCAATTGGATTTCCATTTGGCGCACAAACAGCAACTCCCAACGGAAAAGCTGGAACAACAGAGAAGAAAAGAAAAAACAAGAAAAACACAATTTCTATGATCAGGCTGTGCGTTTTGATGCTGACGAACAAAAGGAACAAACGTCTCGTTGACATTTGCCAATAAAAATAAATAAAATGCCATTTGGGCCTGCCCCCCGACCGTCCGCCCACTTGCTTGGCAAGCACACCGGACCGGTGTGATGGCTACAAATAAATGCCAGCGTTTAGACAGCCCCAACGCAGTCAAGGCGCTCTCCAATCGCCTGGGAGCTGGAGCTGGAGCTGGGGATACTTACTATGTATGGGAAGTGCGTGGGTGCGTGTGTGCGCCTCGCATTTTAATACAATTTAATGCCCCATCGAGCGCCAACGCCTGCTACTCCTCCGGAAGCTGCAGCGGCTTGGCATAGCAACAATTGAAGCCGATAACATCGCGGCTAGTAATAGGAGCTGACAAAGCGCCGTGCTGGGGAAAATAGCAAATAGCAATGGCGAGGCGGGCGTAGAATTCCCGGCACACGGGCAATGCCGTATTTTTATTGGAAATCGTTTATCTCGACTGCAAATGCACGGCCCAGCGGCCCTGAACGTGCCCACAGTCTCAAAGCCATGTACAGTGGGTGTGTTGAATAAAATACTACACTAAAATATATTATACAAATAAACAATAAAGCTCTAAATATGCTGAGCACACTTTGATTTTTGTATAATTAAATTGTTGCTTAATTGTCAGCTCAACACTTTGAGTTAATATTGAAGCAACATCCACTGTAGCGTGACCTCCACCTCGCTACATTTCTTAGGTCTTAGCATTTAAGTTAGAAACGACGAAATTAGTTTTCCGTTTCGTTGGCATCTCAGTTGCCGGCCATTAATCTGTGCCCATCTTCAGCATGTCACCCACCCCGCCTCCAGCTCCAGCTCCAACGCTACTCACATTATAATGGAGCTTTTTCAGGATTTTCTGCTTCATTGCTATGTATTAACGTTGCCTTAGCCTTGGTAGATGGGGTTAGGCTCGTGTTGAATTGCACCAATTTAGTATTGGGGAGGTGGGGGGAGGAGAACTCCCCCTGCTGCTCCAGAAACTAGTTGTCACTGTGCGCTGTTTTATGGTGATGAGTTCAGAGCTCGGGCGTGTTCAGCATTAATGTACGCTACAAGAAATTCAGTCGAACGGCAATCTCGACAAGGACAATCTATTCTGAAAGAGTTCGAATTACAGCGCTTGTCAGTTGCAGCGGCAACGGCAATTATATTTCATATTTCAAGGCTTTTGTAATCACTGTGCGTGCCCATGAAATTGTTTCACATGAAAACGAGAGCAGCGTCCACAGTCTGATAACAATTTGTTTGACCTTCGACTGCTAATTTCATATTTCATGCCACAGCCATAACTGGAGCGGGTGTCTAACACCTAAAAAGGATGCATAAACCCATTAGCGAGCATAACAAACGATCTTTTGTGCCGCGGCGGCTGCCTCGAGATTCGAGGCCAATCCCGCTGCGTAACTCGCTCGAACCGAAAAAATAAACAACAAGCAAAAAACCCATTAGCCAACTTCGAGCTGGCAATATCAGTTTGTACTTCAGTGCAAAGAGTCGACTTGGCTGTGTGTCTTGTATCTGCAGATAGAGCTGTGTGCTACTTTACATATTGTGGTGGCTGGATGGATGATAAGCTGGCTTAAGGCCTGGCACTAATCCATGAAGTGAGCGAATGCGTTAAGTCTCCAACACTGACAACAATATTTGCGTCATGTTCGCCTCCAAGGATGGCTTGGAATACTATTTTATGCTTGACTTGGCAGTCGTCCCCAGTCTGGGCAAATGGAGATGGAATTTTGCCATGCAATGCGGCTCGAGCCACGACCCTTTGCATTTCTCATTTACTTGAGCGCGCGCGGGCTTTCTAAGTTTTCCTCGCCTGGAATTTTATGCACGCTCTGCACTGGCAGCAAAAGTGAGTAGCGAATCGCGTAGCTTGGGTAATCTTCAATTATACAGTATGCTGAATTTCTCGCAGTGTGTTTGTAATTTGAGCCAAAGCGCAAAATGTGTAAAAACTGAAAAAAGAGCAAAGTGTACAAGGAAAAAATAAAAGCTGCTCGTCGACATAAAACTTGCAAAATAAGTTTCGCATGTTTCAGCAAACTCACAAAACTCTCACAGGTAGCTAAAGGTTCTTTTGCTGGATTGTGTTAAGCCAGTGGGCTGGGAGGATTGGTGGGTGGGTGGTGCCGTTCGCTTGAATATGCAGCAAATATTCTTCAAACGACACAGCTCAGCCAACTGCTTTGCTTGCCATTTTATATGCCCCTGCCAACGCCCACCGCCCACCTGAACGGCGCTACGTAAATGAGCGACGTCGTAAGCCGCCATAGCTGGTGCTGGTGCTGGCGCTGGTTGAAAGGGGAGCGTAGCACGAAATGTACTCCAATTTAATCAAGAATTCTATTCTGTAAATGACTTGCACAAAAACACGAAGCGGCATTAAGTCTAGAGGCAAAAAGAAAGGCGACAAAGGGCAAGCCAACTGATTCAACCTGCTGGATGGCTGCCTGGCTACGTATGCACGATATATTTTGTGTTTTTCTTTTTTTCATTTCGCGTTACTAAAGGGCATGACCAAGTGCAGGGCACAAAGTCTCCCAAGTTACGGAGAATCATTTCACATGAACGCGACTTTGTTGTTATTAGTCTGGCTTACAAGATATAAATCTTTTGGCGAGCATATTAAATACAATTTCCAACTTCAAAAGCTCTCTTTGAACCTTTGAACCAGAGCCTCTGATAAATAGTTGGAGCGCTCAGCTCAGCGCCCTCATGCAGTATTTTCTTAAAGAATGAATCGATGCTTATTTATTATCAGCGATAAATATGTAGCTCATAAGCAGCGTGTTCGATGCTTTTTGTTGGATTTTCTTTTGCTCAGTGCCGCTACTTTGTTAAGCGATTTGAATGCAAGACGAGCCACATAATGAAAAACACTTTCCCCGCACACAAGCGACGAGCACTCCGAACAGCAACGGAAAATGTTAAATTATGCTGGGCCCCAAATACTCAAATAGTCCCATTACAGAAACGCATAAATTGATATCCGAATATATACATATATATACAATACATATATTTATGCAGTCCCAGCGCACAAATATTTGAAATGTAAGATGAAGTCTCAACGGCAAGAATGGGAATGGGGCTGGGGCAGGGGCTGGGGCTGGGTCTGGCAATAAGGCATGAGGGAAGATGAATGGTTGGCGTTGTTATTGAAATAAATTATTATAAATAAATACGCAAGTCGAATTTATGAAGTCGTCGATTATGATGTTTTGTTGTTTGCGCTGTGTCCGGGACTGGAGCTGGAGCTGGAGCTGGGCGGGTTGTGACTGCCTTGCCCGTGTCATTATTTTTGTTTATGCGTCGAGCGTCCATGCGCCGTTAAAACAAACAGCTTATTACGCCAATGACAGTTGGGCAAAGGACGGACAGAAGCCGTAGGATATGCTATGTGACTGGGGCGCCAATGACGGCCATTGATAACTGAAGAAGTTGTTGGCTTAGTCGGCTCGGCTCGGCTCGCGCTGCATTTGATGGATGGCTGACTGACTCTGGAACTTTGTTTATCTTACGTTTGTCAATAGCTTGTTCTTGTCGGTGTTGTCTGTCTGTCTCTCTGTCCGTCTGTCTGTTTATTTGTTTGTGCTTGTGTCGGAGTTGTTGCTGTTTGGGTTGTGCTGTGTTTGGCCTGTAAACATTCCGCTGCCAATTGAATTCGTTTCAATTTATTTACTGCAATACATTGCAGAGCAAGTGAGATGGTGGGAGAGGGGAGCAGAGCAAATGTTTGTGTGGCCAATAACAACATGGGGGCAACGCTTTTTATGGCCATAGCCACAGTCCAGGGACAGTTCAATTAGAAAACGAATTCGTTTGCTTGAATTCTTGGCAAGATTTTCGCATTTTCTCTTTATATCTTGTCGCATTTCAATTTATGCAGAAACACATTCGATTTAAATGAATGGCAGCTGCTGCTGGTGCTACCCCCCTCACCACGCCCCTTTCTCTATAGCAAAACAGGCTGTATGAGGCTTAATTACGAACTGACTATGAACAGCGTCTCTCGCTCTCTCTCTCTCTTCAGTCCTGACATACTTGAGGCCATAACATTGTGCTCCATCTTCTGCTGCTGCTGCTGATGCTGCTGCTGTGGGTTTTATTGCCAAACTGACGTTGAGATTCAAATAGTTTTGAACTTTTGTTAGTATTGTTGTAGCATCTCGAAGGATTCTTGATGCCGCGCCAAGAACTAGAAACCCGCATAAGAAAGTTTACGATACGAGCGCCACATACTGCTCGCATGTAAATACACCGAGCCGAAATTGTTAAAGTTTCAAGTGCTGCGGCATACCCAGGGAGCAGCAATTAAAGCAATCTTGGGCTCACCCGCCCAATCTCTCAATCTCTCAGCATTTCCGAGTGATTTAGTAGCAATGCAAACGCTCTTGGCTGACCCCAGACCACAGCAGCAGATCATATAAATTATTTAAATCGATCGCATGCGTTTATTTCTTTCAGTGCAAGCAACTTGAGTTCGGTTATTTCGTTCGCCACGCTTCCTTTGGCACTTGCAACGGCAGCGGCAATGGCTTTGCCCAATAACGCGAAACGTAGCAACATTTTTCTTGGCACCAACAGCGCGGACAGCGATCTTTGCTTTTTACGATTGCTGCTCTTGCCTCGTCCTTGTCATGGCTACAAAACCTGAAATGCAAGCAACGCAAAATTGCAACTGTAGTTGCTAGACAAAAGGGGTGGTTGGGTGACTGGGTGGTTGGGTGGTTGAGTTGGTTGCCAGCGGCGCCAGCTGGCTAAGCGCATATAAAAAAGTTTAGTTGAATTAAGGTGGGACGCCAATGAAATCATTTTCAGCTGCAGCTGCAGCTCCAACGGCTCCTCCCAACACTGGACAACATAATTCCGTATTACTTGTCAGTTTATAAAACGTTGTTATCTTGAAATATATTACATCAGGCTAATTTACATTTTAATACGCAAGTTATTTTCGTATAACATGCGCTGGAATCTTTTATGCTGTTGCTTAGTGCAGCCGAAAGGTCATAGGGCGCAGCAAGCAAAGATTGCGGGTGGGTATGCGCTGGCTTAGGATGTGGCTCCAAGGATGTGGCGTGACTACGACTCGGTGACTTATTACTTTTCATGCCGCCCCTCTGGCTCCGCCCGAGGACTGTCAACTGCCAACTGGCAAATGAAGTCGTAAAAAGATTGGCCAAAAGTTTTTTGTGTGCTGCACACCCACACACACACACACACATATAGAGCGCGCATATAAAAATGGCAAAGTTGGGATTAGTTTCATCAAGGATAAGCCAAATAGCTGGACACGCTGACTAGCGCATATAAACGAGGCGGGCACAATTTTGTAGCAGGATCTGCAGCTCTGGCTTGCCAAAAACTTTATATGCAATTGGCTCTTAGCTCCTGGCCATGTAACAAATGCGTACAAGCGCAGCATCCCTACTCTCGCACACACATACACATGTCACTCACATATGTGATGTATATGTGATGTAAGCACGCGTGTGTGAGTTTTTACCTTTATGGCAGACAGCACGGGAAAATGTCATCTAAGCACGTTTACAGGATCTGCATAATTTATGCTTGCAAGCACTCCTGCCCCAACGCGCGGGTGAGCCAGAGCCAGAGCCAACGCCAAAAGCCTTGGATTACCCTAGAAAATTAGGTTTCCAGTTTCATGGATGCTGCGGACGCTGTTGCTCGTATAAAAACGGCACGACCTGGCGGCCATCTTCATAACTGCATGGGAGTGTGGGAGTAGCGGACGAAGAGGGGTGGTGTGGTTGGGATGCTGCTGTTGGGGGCTGCACGCTCAAATGAATTTATATATTTGTGTGCTCGTTTTTATGACTAATATCTCGGAATATCTCAGAGCATGCCAAACGACATTCGTCGCTCAACAGCCGCACTATCAGCCGCAGACCCCGCCCCCCTTAAACAGTCCTACACACGCACACACACACACACACACACTTTACAGAGAGGGCAACGCATATTTTGCAGCGCTGTGAAAAATAAAACACAAATATAAACCTCGAGCCAAAAAAACACGTATAAAAATTTGTTTTTCCAACATTTGCCAACGACCAGAACGACAAGCTGACGATGACGCTTTTTGGCCACGACGGCTGATGGCTGACGGCTGCCACTAGGCGACAGGCAATTGCCAAGCCCAATCCCACCCAGACTAAACTCCCTCCACATGGCAGCAGCAGCAGAAGCAACAACATCCCCATCCACAGGCAGACAGCATGTTATTGTCGTTGTTTGCATGTGACAAACTCTCAGAATGCTCCTCCATCTCCTTCCCTAGCCAGGTGCTCAACACAGCCACAGTGGAACCAAAGAAAAGTAGCAGCTAAATAAACGAACATTTTTAGCAACAAGTTTTTAATTTTACAGTAATAAATTATACAGAACTTTCAATAAAGGCAAGAAAAGTTGCCCAATTTAAATTTGTAACTCAAAGTTGAACATAGAATCAACTTTTATTTCCAAACATTTATTTCAATATTATATTCAACGATTAAAATAATAATTTATATATAAATAAAAATAATTTTATTGTGCAGTAAACTTTTTTATAGAAGTAACGAATACAACTCTATTTAAAAAGGTATTTTATATAGCAAGTCTACATTTTAATATAAATCAGTTTTGAGATTTCTATATAAAAATTACATTATACTTACTTAACTAATAATTACTAACACTAATCAGATGTGATTCTTTGCTGAGTTTTTCTCATTATAAATCACATTTAATTTCACATATTTATTTTAATTTAATTTAAATACATTTTGTATTCACATTCATTCACCGCCGACCGCCGTTCATAGAAAACATTAAATAAAAAAATTAATTATATTACATTTTGTTGTTAAGTTTTGTCAACACTAAACTTTCTCTGATTCGTCGCTGTAACAAGATATTGTTACAAAGCTTTAGCTTTGTTTTTTATGAAATTGATATGCTGACCTGTTTTTATTTTTGATTGTAGAACTAAAATTAAAAAAATGAAATGGATAGAAATATTTAAATGAAAAAACTTGTTAACACAGAGTTTACTTTTTTACAATAGAATATAAAATTGCTTGCATAGGTTGTTTACTGTATTTAAATTTTAACAAACAAAATAAATAAATTTAAATTGAGAGTTACTTTTCAGAATTTCTTAAAACTGATTCAATAAATTACTGCTTATTAAATGTTTTGTGTGAAATTAGTTTTTCGTACCACTGTCTGCTGCCCTGCGAGCTGCACATTCATATGTATGAATGTATGAATGTGTGGATATTTTTGTAGCCAAGTATTTTATAGTGTGTGTTTGTGTTTGTTTGTGTGTGTGTGTGTCTTTTGCTCTTTGCTTATGCTTGTCGCATGGGGCAATAACAATATTTCCAGATCTGCCACTGCTTATTTTTTCGATTTGCTTATTCATTTTCTGTTCGCCATTCGCGGACTGCGGGAATCTCAAGACATGAGTCTCCCCCATGCTCAAAATATTATTCTCTTGTTTGCGCATATTTCTTCTTCTTTTTTTTTATATATATTGTTTTGGTAAGGAAACCTCGCAAAAAGACACGAAACAGAATTTTAAATTTATGTAGATACTTAGTATATCCCATTCTTTATGGGCGTGCACATGTGTGCGTGTGCATCTAGTCACACACACACACACACGCATAACTTTTGCTTGGAATTCATTTCTGTTTGCCATAAATAAAATGGACGAGACACGTTTGCAGCTCTCAATGCTTTTCGGCTGTAAATTGAAAAGCCAGCGAAAAACAAGACAAAAGTTTAATAAAATAAAATAAATATACAAGCAGACAGGCAGCCTGTGCTTATTAAAATTTCCGAGCTGTGGCACTGCAGCTGGCAAACATTTCGGCTCCATAACAAAAATATTATTGTCGAAAGTAAAGCTCCCATTGTCTCCATAGGCATTGAAAGTTCATTTGCCAGTCAGCTTATGACAAAATATCGTATATAGTGCACTGAACTTTGGACTCGTCGCACTGTAGCTTGAAGAAGAGAACTCCAGACCGCAATTAGTGAGACCCTCAGCTCAGCCCTAGAGCCAATCGCATTGCAACCATTAGCAGGCAAATGTTCACTTAATAGAGCGCTTAGCGGCAATCAATTGAACGTTTGCATTAAACCGCCATTAAGTGCATGTGTGTGTGTGCGAGTGAGTGTGTGTGTGCATTCAAATTAAAATTGAATCATTATTGAAATTCGTTTAGCAGTGCGGCGGCCAACGGCTGAACTGACTCATTAAAGTTGAAATTGAGAGACGACAGGTTCGTGTTCTACGGCTGAACCAATGACAGGAATTGAGTATCAGCTTATACACACATACACAACTATATGTGAGTGTGTGTTTTGCATTTGCTAAATTGTAAAAAAAATTTAATTCGCATATCATGCGCGATAATCAGCGGCGTACATTATAAAACCATAAAAATCGCAAAGCGATGCCATAAACTCAGAAACAGGCAACAGGGCCAGACCCGTAGCCTTTGCTGCTGCTGCTGCCGTAGCCGGAGCCAGAGTGGGACGCACAATTGTCGCATGCAGCGTCAATAAATATACGATTATATGGTAATTGTATATATGTTGGCTTGGCTTGGTTAGTTTTTTTTTTTCCAGGGTTTGGTTTGCCATATCAAACGACCGCCCTCGGCGCTAAATTTGCATTTTCATTTTCCTTCATGTTTTTTTTTTTTTTGCACAGCTGCAAATGGCAAATTGCAAATCGTGAATTGTGAATTGAATGCACAGGCGAGTATTTATTTTATTATCAAGCTTATTATTTGCCAAGTCGGCTGCCACTAAAAGTTCTGCTGCTGTAGTTAAGAGCCAAAGATGCTTAAACAAAAATGGCGACGTGCTTAAGCATTTTTAAGGTGTGGCTGGGGGGGTGGGGGTTTAATTTTCATGTCCATTAACCAAGCAAAATGGAAATGGGACGAGCCAGGATGCTCGCCTAGAATTTGAAATTGGAGCTGACACACACACAAAAATATACCCCGAGTATAAATTCAAAATAAAGTTTAACGAAGCCAATCTGCTGGCTGTTGGCTGCTGGCGCAGGGATCAGGAGTGAGCAGCAAGGCGGGCAGCCAGGCAGCCAGTAGGCCATGAAAGTTATCAAAGCGTGTTATTACAAGCAACGAAGCGAAACGCGACAGCAGCTCAAGTGGTGCCCCAAACGGTGGCAGCAGCCACTCTTGTGGTTGCCTTGCCAAGAAATGATTCTCGGTTCGGAGTTGGAGTCGCAGTTTGGAGTCGCCCCAAAGCACGCACGCAGCAAATAATCAAATGAAACGCATCAAATACGTGAAAGGGATAAAATGCCAAACAAAATGGCTGGCGATTTAAACAAAAAAAAAAAAAACAAAAAAAGGCAAAAAAATTCACGGACGTGCGCTCGATTCTCAATGGTTGCTCTTTTATTTTTCTGTCGATGCAGCCCACTTAGCATTTACCAGGGCTGACTGGCGTTTCGTTTTCGTTGCTCTAAATTTTGTGGCTGCTAACGGTAATTCAATAAATTTTAAATTACGACGCACAGTGGTGCAAAAGACAAGTAATTTGTATGCAGCAAAGTCTTAAATATTAAGCAGTTTATTAATAAATTTTAAAATATATATTTATGACTCAGCACAAATCTTTTGAGCTTGCTTCAAAATCATTTTCCCATGCTGCTCCACTTTTAAAGAGCGCAACGAATGACTACACATACTAGCACATAAACACACGTATATGTGTGTGTGTGTGTGTGAAGGAGGTTTCAATTTATGTTGCGCTCCGACGCACGTGAAATCCTGTAAACGATTTTACGGATTTTTTAAAATAAAATTTACGGATTAAGTTATTGTGCGACTTATGCATGAGTTTTTGCAGAGCAGGGCGGGAGGGCGGCAACAAGGTAGGGGCGTGGCTCAAAGGTCGATTACGTTTTACAGCGCAAGCATAAAAGTTGATTGAAAATGCTTATTAGATGCAAGATTAGATGCGATGTCGAAATCAAAGCCAAGCGTCCAAGCATAAAATTCTCTCATAGCTGCGACGTGAGGAGAGCTAAACCCCTCCCCGCTCCACCCCGCTCTAGCCACAAGCACTTAATTGAAATGTCATGCCACAGGCAGAAGCTTAAAGTTTTAAAATATATAAATTACAAATGCAAAAATTAATTTTTTGACCAAAGGCAAAGAGCCAGACGGCCCAGACGAAAAGAAAAACCGAATAAACAAAAAAACAAAGTTTGATAACAAAGCTCATCAACATTTTAGCTACACGAAAATACTTTTTAGGAATGGAAAAGGGAAATGCCACACACACCGCCAAGCAGAGCGAGCGAGAGAGAGAGAGAGAGAGAGAGCGAGCGAGCCTAACTAAATTTTAAAAACATTTCTTTGCGCGCCAAAATATCTTTTAAATAATGTAGCATAGCTAAGAATTGTTTTTACGCCCATGGAGTTCTGGAATTCCACTCACGGCCGCATACTAAAGCCAGAGTCATGCGAATTTCATGAAACATTCATGACAGACAGCAGCAACAATCATAAATTCAACGCCTCAGCGTACAGAACAACGAAATTAAACAGATACCAAAACGAAAAGAAAAGAAAAGAAAAGAAAAAACAAAGTTCCTATTTACAGAGTACACATAGTTGGGTAATAATGCTGCCGCAGGAGGCGGCGGCGGCGGCGGCTGCTCGGACGGCTCTATGCCAAATCCACACACACACACACACACCCCCTAAATGGCCATCAGCAGTGCATAAAAAAATGAATATTTTGTTCGCTTTGCGGTTTATACTTTTGGGTCAGCAGCGCGCGAGGCCAAAAGTTAAATGAGAAAAGTTCGGGCCGAAAACAAAAAACACAAAAAAAACTAAAAGTTCGCGTTTATTAAGCGTAAATGATTTCAAAAAGTTTGCGCATGCACACAAAGAGCAAGAATTAAAATATTTAATACTTAAAGTTAGAGTACACACACACACACACATATATAAATGTTTGACAGCAGCTAATAAACTTTTTTAATATAAATGACACAAGTGTAAAATATTTTATTAACCCAGAAGCAGCAGCTATGATCATAGCATTATTGTAAATTTCAACTTTTATGTTTATGGTTAGTGTACACATATAAATCAAATGATTGTCGAACAAAACAGTTTTGCATGCACTGCAAGCAAAGCAAATAAAATAATTCAAATGTAAAAATAAAATAAAATACTAAACAATTATAATGAGTGCATGTAAATAATTGTATAAATATAATTTAAATTACTTTTTTTTTATACAAATTTACACTTTTTGTTTGCAGTGTATTGTGCGCAGTGCTTGACAAAAACCCACCCCTAAAATAGCAGCCAAATGCACAGAAGGCATTTGCCTTTGTGTTAGTGCTGTAGGAGGGGAGGGGAGGGGAAGCATACACTATTGTTTTTTTTCTCAATTTTTTCTTCAGGCAAACTGGAAACTGAGGCTGAGGGTTGAGACCGCAGATGCATTGATGGCTGCCAATGGCGGCGGCCATGATGCTCCCGACCCGCTTTGCCGTCGCTATGCGTGTATCTGTATCTGATGGATACAAACTCAACGCATGCACACTAGCCAAGTATACACACACACACACACATGTGCGTATGTGTGTGTACGTGACTAGGGCGTGGCAGCGCCTGCTGTGGCGGCGATTGACATAGGATTTTCCATTCTATATATAATTCCAATTTGATAGAAATCTGCAGCGAGCTGTGCCACTGATTTGAGCTCCTACGATATATGGAGAGGGAGCGCGCCTAGTGAGCAACATTTGTCTATTTGCCGTAATGCGTGTTCCGGCGTAATTTACGAGTGAGGCTGCCGTATGGGCATAGGTGCGTTCTCAGATTTATGAGCGCATCATAAAACAATTAACAAGCCTAAAACTCGTGCCACATAAATTGCTGCAGTTGCTCCTGCCGGTTCGCTCTCTCTATCTCTTTCGCTCCTTGGCAACTTGTGTTACATTTCACAGCGTTTTATTATTAGAGCGGCAGGCGGCAGATTTGGCTTTGGGCTCAGGGCCAGGGCCAAATTATTCAGTTGAGCTCTCTTATTTTTCTTCCGACTCCGACTCCGACTCCAGCGCCGACTGCTGCTGCTGCTGTTGCTTTTTTAATTAACCACACAAGATTTCTACTCATTTTCATATCGTAAACGTTTATCCAACTTAATAAGTCGTAAACGCACCACCGACGACGACGACGACGACTTCTAACAAAGTTTCATGACACATTCGAGCTCGAGCTGCATGCGTGCGGGATTTGCAGGTGAAAGTGTGTTTAATATCTATATGTACTATATGCATATGGATCTGCGACATCCTGCGTCTGATCCCCTTGCCGTGAGCCGACACAACTGCCGGCGATTACTTGACAATAGCTCTGGAGAACTCTGGGCAATAATAAAACGTTGAATAAGCTACAAAAGGCAATTCACAGTTCACAATGCACAATGGCAAAAAAAAACATAAAAAGGCGCAAGCATTAGTAAAGCAAAAATAAAAAATAAGTTCAAATTATATATTTTTTAAATGCGGAATTTCAACAGAATTATGTTTACACTTTCGTTTGCTCTTTGGCCGCTGCTCACCACTGTACCTTACATACATAATTTTTGTAATTCAACAAGAGGTAAATGCTTAAAAGTAAAGTTCTCTCCTGCAACTTACTTAATATTCATAGCCCTCTCCTGCTCCAGCGGAATGGGAATGGCCGTGTCACTCGGCCTGGCAGGTGCTTTTAGCAGCTTTTTGTTTTAGCGCCATGACAATATTTTTTTAATGACAGCGATTAACTCACACACACACACACACACACAGAGCGACTCTAGCTCACTCTTTTGGCTGGAGCGCAGTTCACGATTTAATTAAGTTGTCGCTGCCACGCCCCCAAAGTCAGCTAAAGCTGCGCTCCTTGCTCGCAATTCTTTACTTTTTTTTTGCTTTTTTGCTGATGCCATTGTTTGTCTAATCTCAGTTGACACAGCGAGACCCCAAGGGGGCGCCCCCAAAAAGAAAAAATTTCTTGCCGCGTCAGCAGCAGCATCGAATGCTGTAAACCCTTTGCCGCTTAAGCAGTCAAGGCACACACACACACTTACATTGGTGACTCTTTGGCATCATAAAGCTACCCACACACACACGCACACACATGGCTGAAGCAGATACTGTCAACATGTTTGTTAATGCCATTTTGGAATTAACAAGTTTTTTTTTGCTTTTCAGATAAACTTTGCATTTAATTTTTAGCCAACGTTGCGCCCATTTCTAAATTCCCCCTTCATACACATACATATGTTCCATAAAAAACAAAAGTTATGCGTTAATCAGCTTTGTGACTTGCCATGGATATCGCATTGAGTGCTCTTAACCCTTTAGCGGCCATTGGTATTATGCGTGGCCAAGATCGTTGCCATTTGAATCGTTTGAGGTTCGGCTCTTCGGTTCTTTATGCTTTTGGTTTGCCGTTTCGCTTTCGCTGCGAGTCTAAAGCCATAAAATTATTTATGAGCCCATTAAATCATCATTATTATCCCGGCGACCTTGAGCCCATTAGCCGCGCTCCCATTTACAGTGAGTGACACTCACATACACACACGTTCACTTTCTTTTGCATTTCTTTTATTTGCCGTTTTTATTGTTGCTCTTTTTCCATTTAAACCTTTTACTTTGTTCGCCGCTCAGATTCTTTTCGTCTCATTTTTTGTTAATTGGGTCAGGAATTGTTTACTTGACGGCCAAAAAGGTTACCAAGGTTTTTATTTTACAATTTAATGCATCGAGCTAAAGAAACATTCGGCTCTAAGTAAATTATTTAATTAATAAGCAAATGCCGCGCTGTTAATTATGAAATTGTCTTTGCCGTTTATGTCTGCAATTAGTTGAACTAATTCGAATTATTAAGTTGAGCATAAGCAAATTGAAGCATTTCAGTTTCCTGCCAATTAAGTTGTCTTTCGGATTCGGCCGAGTCGGAGTCAGAGCCGGAGCCGTAGCCATTGGCGGCTTCATTGGCTTTTAGTGCGGCTCGATTTGTGCGAAATTTCTGGCTGATAAAGCAATGGGCAGCGGCAATGACGCGCACGAGTAAATTTCCTTTTTGCGCTTTCTTTAGTTGCCACGGCTTGTTGCCATTTGTCTTCGCTGTTTGTGTAAGTTTTCCATTTGGATAATGGAAAAAGGCCATTTCATGCCACTTACTTGGCGCTAGCCGGCGGCCGGGGGCAATTTGAGGCGCACTATTGTAAGCGGAGGCAAGTGGCAGGCATAAGTGGCAGTAGCAATGGCTGTGGGCGCGGCGCCACTGCTGATAGTTTTTTTTTTATTTTGCTTTCATCTTGTTTATTTGTGTTTGTTTGTTTTAGCTTTTTTACATTTGCAAAATGAATTGTGATCAGGGGGAATGAGACATGCCACGCCCCGAGCTGTGGCTCAACCCCAGAACGGCAATGACAATAGCCCGAGCCCTTTGGAGCAATGGCCGTCGCCCCGCTGGGCCAAAACGTCAGCAATAAAATCATATTTTGGCCCCGGCGCCAGCCAGCTCTTAAACATAATTTTTGCACAAAAAGTCGTTTGCAGTGTCTTCCCACTGTACAGTGGGGTCAGTCGCCAGTAGTTGTTGTTGTTGCTGTGCTTTTATTGGTGTTATTAGGTTGAAAGCACTTTAATGATGGGCGACTTGTGATGTGGCACAGTTAATGCCTAATGGGTTTCAGGTCAGCAATCCCATAATCCGAATCACAGCAGCCAATAAAAAACAATTGCGAGCTGCAATGATATTGAGCAATCGAATTGATAGCCAAAGGGGCTCGCAAACGACTATTAATGTCTAAATTAAAATATTTCCAAGCAATTAAGCCTCATTTATAAACTTGCAAACACGTTTTTATATTCAAGCCGTGTTTGTTCTATTCTTTGCAGTTTGTTTATAAATGTTGAACGAATTAATAAGCATAAAATTATTAATCAATATGCAAAGTAATGTTTTATAAATGCCGCCAAGCGGAAAAATAAATAAGATATTGCTGTCTAGGCCAATGGATGAGCTTGTAATTATTTAATCAGGCATCGGACTGTAAGTACTGATGGTTAGCAATGCAATTTATGACTTCCTCTTGATTATTTTGACGTTTGCATTAACGAGGGTCCTCTCGAATATTATTTATGTCTCTATATCCTCCACTTGAGTGAAAACTGAAATCAAGTGCCACCATTTGTCTGACAAATTGAATTGATAGCCAGGGGCAACATGGCGTATGCTTATGTCTATATCTGACATTTACTTCCTGATTTCGATTACCATTTTGAATTTCGAATCTGCCGTTTCAAGCTGTTTCTGTTTATTCCTTTGGCCCCGCCAAGTGCAGCACTTGAGAATCGTCCAACATTTTCATTTGTAATCCATTGTTATTTTAAATGCCAGACCCGTTGCCATATGTACTTATGATTTTCTCTCAGTTTGCATTTGAATTGAATTGTTACGCATTTTTATGCGACGCTTGACAGGTTTGGCATAATTCAAACGCCTACTCGACTCGACTTTGTTTTCCTTTGCTGGGCGTGGGCACGTGTTTGGTTTTCCTTAACACATTTTCCAATTAGTTGAACTTTTTATGATTGCCGTAAATCAATTTGGAAAACAGGCAGCAATGGTTCCGCTTCGATTAATTATGTCTGCCTATCTACTATCAGCTTGATTAGCTCCTCAGATCTATGGCCATGCATATATTCATGGATATATAGTTATGCATATAAAAATAGCTCAGAGAACTCAAAACATATAGTCGCTGCTTATTGGAGTGCCAGTGCCTTGGAATGCCAGTCCAGTCGCTATTCCGCTCAGAAACCCAGAGAGAGGCAGACAGACAGATAGAGAGAAAGAGAGAGCGCGCGGTCTCACTAATACATTCAAATTGGCTGCACGAACACATGTGCACTTCGCATTGTTCGTCTGTGTTGGTGAGCCAAAGAGCACAAAGAGCGAAGAGCGAGCGCTATCAACAACGCAACATCAACTGTGTGTGGAATCTCAATGTGATTGTACGCCACGCCATCTACAGCTCGATTCGTGACTGACGAACAACAGAGGTCGCATTTAGCGGGGATGCAACACTAAGCAGTGCTGTAAACTGATGTTCAAGCGCTAAATTTCAAAAATGCGATGTATTTTGTTTAATTATTTCAAATAGCAATTAAGCCTAAGCCGCCTAAGCAAATAGTAAATATTTCATTATAAACGATTAATATACAGGCAAGTTTGAAAGGGACAACACTTCATATTCCAGCATGCGAGTATCTGTTCTCGACAGCCAAATTCATTCCTAATGAAGAGTTTTCTCAGTGTTACCGTTTTATCCTCTTTCCGAAGTTATTAGTTGCAACTTAAAAAAGGACAACACTGGAGTCCTCTTTCCTATTTTTAGTTGGTTATCTTTTTTTTAGCCTTTTAACGTTTTATTCGGATTTATAAAATATTATTATCAATACAATTTGACTACACGACAGTTCGTTTGAAAATTGATTGAAAATTTAAGAGTTTTATTTAGAGATTAAGAAAGAGGATGATCAGAGAAAAAATGGATAAGAATGCGTGCTCTGTTACTTTTGTGAATTAACCTATTACAAAATGATATTCATCAGTACAAAATAGTTATAAAAATTATTTTTGTAAAAAATATGATCCCCAGTACTAACATATGTTTAAGAAAGTATTTATACAAAAATAAACAAAGTGTCATCCTTTCTTTAAAATATTTTATATTTTGTTTGTATTCCGCATCGAGTTATTTTTATTATATTTCACTAAGAATGTAATAAAGAGCTAACAAAATTTTGTGAAATGCAAAGAAAACATTTAAAATTGAAAATGTTTTGTTAAATTTCGCGCAAAGGAAAAATTGCTTAGATTTTTTAGAGTCAAATAAATGCATCCCTGCTACAGTTTGGGACAGCTTCTACCATTTTGATAGGTTTTGCTAGATTTCTAACTGTAAAAGAGTGTAACACACAACTTAACTTAAAACCCAACTAATGATAATATTGTAATACCAATGTACAATATCTAAGATTATATAACAACCAGCCCAACAGAATACGACGACATCGTTAATATTTATTTGTAAAGCGTTCAAAATCATTTACATATGTGTATTTTTATATAAGTAATATATAATATATATAAGTAATATATAATATATATAAGTAATATTAAAATATTACAAGCACATTAGCGGAAAACATTTTCAAATTAGTCAAATTGAAATATTTCGACGATACCTGAATACTTCTTTTATTTCATACGCATGTTTGAGAATTTTTGCTATTATGTATATTGCTAACGAAGAATTGCCTAAAACCTACAAAATGCTAAATATCCAAATCTTTTTTATATTGACTTTCCCTTTAAAACTTTCACTGTCGCGCGAGATATATAGAAATGGCCATATGGTATATTTCTCTATAATCTTCAGTTTAAGTTTTCCAGCAAAAAAATCTAATTAAAACAAAAAGTTTCAATATACATATTTTCTTCCTTAACGAGCATTTGCTATAGAGAGTCTATCTCTTCTCTCTTTTCATACTTTTACTTACAAAATAATAATATTATAATATTATAAAATTCAAACCCATATGCGTACTAAGAATTCTATTCTTAAGTGAAAAACCATTTTTGATATTTGATATTTTAAAATCATTTTCCACGTTGTGGCTTTGAAGTCTAGACAAGCGTAACGTCAAGCAGGTCCGTCAATTCCACCACCGCATCGGCACAGGAGTCGAGAAATTCACCACGCTGCTGTGCTGCCTGCTGCCTGCTGCCTGTGCATTGAACCCTTGAGCTGTGACGAGCTAAGCTCCGCCCATTTTATAATGGCCTCTGCCGCGTTGCTGGCGAACGCATGCGCCATGGCCGTGGCAGCGAATGTGAAGCACAAAGCGAACGGGGAAAAAAGTCATCAGGCCGACGGCGGGGCACTCAAAATGGGGATGCGTTCAAATGATTGGTGACATGTAATGGGGTTGGGGGGGGGGGAGTGCGTGGCTTGGAGCTGGAGCTAGAGCGCGATTCCTTCCATTGCTGATTAACATTTTGATAAATTTATTCAAATGAGAAGCGCTCAATATGGAAATTACTCTTGGGGCTAAGACTGCAGCCCTTGGCAAGGCAATTAAAATGCAAACGGCTTTATGATATTTCTTGGTGCCGACAATAACCAAGCCAGCCAAAAAGATGGCTGGATCTTTTATTGTCCCATTGCACTGGCGCGCACCAAGTTGCCCCAATGCGTGGCAACATGTGGCATTAATTATGCGGCGATAATGTCTTGCTTTGTTGCCAAGAGTTGGAATTCTTTTTATGAAAGTGTCAGAATAAATTACATTATTTTTTGTAAGCCCGATAGCTGGCATAGCCGACGATTATAGAGCCACTCGCAGTTGGCACTTGTCTGGCAAATTGGAGTCGGAGTGGGAGTTGAAGTTGAAGCGTACTTGAGAGTTGGCGGCGGCTGCCTTTGAATTTCAATGAGTGTAGGCGGCAACAAACTGTCACTGTCTGTCGGTCTGTCTGTCTGTCTGTCTGTCTGCATGTAAGGACATTAATTCGCTTGCTCTCTTGTAATAAACATTCATTCATATGACACTCGAACTCGCAAATGTGCCTCCCTTCCATACTCGCATTTGTTGCCATTTGTGGCAGACATCGAAGGGAGCAGGCACAGCCCAGCATAAATGGGTGGTTGGCTGGTGCCATTTAAACAGAGCCATCGACATGAACTTAGCACACATCATCAATTAGTTATTCTTGTATGCATTGGTCGTTCAATTAGAGCAGATGTTACATCATTTCGCATATGTACATCACTGAATGCAAATATGAACAACATTTTGTTTTTATTCAGCTCCATCTCCAGCTGAGTGTTCCCTACGGTCTTCGCATTGTTTAGATCAAAATATTTTGAGAAACGGGCTGCTGTAAACCTAAACCCTTTATGGTGCGGTCATAAACGTGCCGTGCCGCCTTCACGCTTTCGCCGGACACAGCTCGCTCCGGACCCTAATTAGGCCAGATACTGTCTGTTTGCCCCGTGGCCGTGTTTTGCGTCATTCGCAGTCTAAAAAGGGTTTTTGCTGTCATAAATCACTCGAAATTTAACTAAAAGTAACCCTTCTCAGCTGCCTCGCATACCTGTCTGGATTTCACAAAAGACTTTTTGAGGATTGCAGGAAATCCTTTCAGTTGTGTTTTCTGTTTATTTAACAATTTGGCATGCAAATCTACAAGATGTAACGAGAGGTGAGAAAAGTCTGTGGGAATAGTCAAATGTCAAGAGCTAAAACTGCGATTTACATTTAATTAAAGTCTTCTGAAGATATTTCTTAAGAGTTGCAAATCTACACAGAGAATAAAAGTCTGACTTTTGACATTTTAGACACATCAAAAAAATAAATAAATCATTGTTCATTTAAATGAATAAATAACAATAAAGTTCAAAGCAACATGATTTAATATCAGAATAATAACTTTGTGACATAATTGGAATATTCTTAGTATGTTTTTCAATTTATTGCTGAGGAACACAAGACTTTTTAAAAATGAATTCTATCACTAAATTCAATTGCACATAAGATATATTGGTAGCGCTGCTTAAGCCCAGCTTGAATAGGCTTATGTATTTGTAGACTTACCACAAAATATGCTTAGCGGCTCCAGCTGTCTGTGTCTGTGTGTGTGTGTGTGTGTTGGCCAAGTTTGGTTGGGGAGCAGCACTGCGCCATGAATCAGACTCACTATTTATGTCTCGAATGTCAAAAACGGCGGCAACAAATCACTTTAATTGAATGCACGCCCAGCGTACCCAGCCAGAAAAACCGACGAAACGCGAGGCACTGGACACGCCAATCTGCTGATGTCCCGGGTGCCTAGTTCCAAACCGCAAGCATGCCCGAGCTGTGGAGCAAGGCCCACAAATGTTGTTTGCCATTTGGCATTTGGAGCCAAGCGAAGAGCGAAAAGCACACGCGAAAATGTAATCGACATTCACATTCGTGTGAATATGTAAGCGTATTTATATATATTCTTATTCGTCTCGACCAATTGGCCTGCCGGCTGGCCGCGCGCACTCCTTTGTTGGCCATGTTCTTCTTTGTCATTATTATAATTAATTTTTGTATTTTGGACAGCACACGAAGCGGCTCGAGTTGATTTACAGCTTGTGCTTGTGTTATTTTCTTTTCGCACATTTTGTTTTTGTTTTTTGTTATTTTATTTTTAGTCCGGTTTCAATTATGCACAATTGGAAGCGTTGCCGTTGCCCATTGCCCATTGCCCGTTTGAATGGCCGGCGCAAACAATGGCGGCTGAGTAGCTGCCGCATAGACGTCCAGGCTTCAGCTGTCAAAGAGCGAATGCAACACCTCCAGACAATGAGATGGAAGTCACAATTGCAGTCTGACCTGGCTGCTGCTGCTGCTGCTGCTGCCTGGGACGATATCAATCGCTGGCAGGCGAATGGAGCAGGATGTGAACGCGACGTCGACCTGATACCAAAGTGTCCAAAATATAATATTTGCTGTTCAGTTTGACACAAGTTAGTGGCGGCTGCCGAACCCGAGAACGAAACCGAGTCCGAGACCGGAGGCCAAGCCATGGCAGCGGCAGAGGCAGTGGCAGCGCGGCCGGCGCACGAAGCGGCGTCGAAACAAGAACGAAGCGTATACAAAAAACAGAAGAAAAAAAACACAGCACAGAATCGAAAAGTACGTAGCATGAGAGTGAGAATATGCTTTGGCTTTGGCTTTAGCGCTGAACTGCGCCAGCAGTAACAGTAACAGCCGCAGTCGCAGCCGCAGCACAGGCAACAGCAATCAGATACAGATACAGACAGACGAGCAGACGCTTCGTCCCGCGCAGGGGAAAAGGTGTCCGTAACTCTCTGTGTGTGTGTGCGTCGGTGGTTGAGAGCCTCAAATGGCTGGCAGGCCTTCTGCTATGCGTTAGTGTGTGTATATATGTGTGTTTGTGTGTCTGTGTGTGCGAGATGAGAATGACGATGACAGGCGAGTATGACAACGAGAAAAAAAGGTCGTAAACCCGCAGCAGCTACACTTACGTGAACGCCAAAAAGGACGGCGCTGGAGAACGAAAACGAATTGAGAATTGGAATGAGAATGAGTATGAAGTATGAACTGCTAGCTTGCTGGCTGCACCACATGGCACCAACAACGATGAACGCAACAGCAAAATAAAAGATGAAAAGCCAGAGGAGCAGCAGCGCAAAAACGAAAAGGCAAAGCGGCGCGGCGAGGCAATAAAACGCGTGTACTGCAGCGCTCTCTTTCATACGCTGTTAGCGCTCTCTCTTCCACACACACAGCAACGAAACAACCACCACACAGAGCCGTACACATAAGCGTGCACGTCCAATCATTTTATATACGCCATTTGCTGTCTGCTGTAGATACATTTGTATCTTTATGTGCCAAACAAGTCCACAGCACTCTAGAGATGCCCGCTTCTGCCTCTGCTCAGAGCTCTCTCTCTCTCTCTGTCTACATTATGTGTCTGCCTCTGTGCTTGTATTCGTGTATTCGTATACTCGCTGCTGCTGCTGCTGCTGCTGCTGTTGCCAACGCTGACGACATCGACATCGACATCAACGAGTCAATTTTGAATTCGAGTTTCGCATCACAGTTCTTGTTGTTGTTGTTGCTGTTATATCTGTAATCATTTGATTGTTATTCTTTCTGCATTCTCTACCCTCTCTGCCATCAATCTGTTCAGATTCCACCACCAAGCCAAGCCAAGCCAAGCACCGACTTCTAACTGGGGTTCAGCTGCCCATCAGCCAGTTTCTATCACACGTTCCCATCATTTGATTACCAAATCGAATTGTATTGAATTAGGTACATATGTACCTTGTGTATAATATCTTTGTACATTTTCCGCTTCCATTAAAAAAATCCTAACTAACAATATGCCAGAAAATTCAAAGTGCAGTTGGGGAGAATTTACTTTGTTTTTTTTTTTAAGTTTTAAATCTGTACATATGTCCAATTCTATTTTTTATTAAAACTATGCTCTCCTCCATTTTGAAAAATATTCAAAAACAATACTGTGAGTGTTGACTATAGAAAAAAATTCAAAAATATTGTTAATATAATGCCAAAATATTACAAGCTAACATTCTAGTCTAGTTAGTCTAGAGTTTTTCCTACAGTTGCTAATTTTGTAACAGTTTTCGATAGATTGCTGTTTGTTTTTCATTGTCTGGATGATTATGATCTTAAATTCATCAGAAACAGATTTTAGCTAAACCTTTATTATTTTATGTGGAATGAACAATCCCTCTAAAAAATACTAAAGAATTTAGACATAACTCTCCTATTAACAAAAAAATACTCAATCAATACAGATTGAGGGTGGTGGTTTCTTTCTTTTTTTGCTACAAAGCTTTTAAAATTCTAAGTGCTGTCGATAATTTAAAATTTTCAAAGATGGTGGTTGTAAATTTCATTGGACTGCAACCCGTCAAACTCAACCCAACTCAACTCAACTCGATGGGCAAAACCGCTGGCGCTGTACATAACATAAAAAGGCAAAACGTACCGTACCGAACCAAAACGAAACACTTTACCGAATCTATGAACCTTCGCTGAGGGGAAATGCCAATGTTTATATAGCAGGGTGCAGCTAATGGCATTTCTCTTTGCTCTTGTATGTATTTCAGCCCATGTCTCTTTGATTCCTTTCACACAAGCATCACATAAGCTCCAGTGCAAAAGAAGTACACAAAAGTCAACTGTTTACATACATGGGTCTACATCTATATGCATACTATATATTGAATAGAAGGTTTTATGTAAATTTGTAAGCAGTGAAAGCTGATTTCAACCCCATACGTATTTTAATTAAAATAAACTAATAAAACTTCTTTTCTGATCAAAATAAAGTAACCGGTCGCAAAGTTTAATTGCCAATTACAATTACAATTGTCCTTTCTTCAAATTATATTGTCAAAGAGACTTTAAATATTGACATATTTGCTTACTTCTGACAATGAGACAAACCAAATAATGTATAATATAATGTAACTACATAGGTAACAATCATTCTTAATATAGAACACTGAGCTGCAGGTAAGTACATATTTTATATAATGCGCTAGGCGTAGATGTAATTTAGGAAGAGAGGAATTTTCACACCACGTATGGTACTATACATGTATAATTAAAATTTTATTATATTATATTATAATTATTAATTATCCAGAATTATTTTTCAATTTTAATCATACGCTGCTGGTGAAAGCTCAGCAAGGTTTGAAATAAAAAACAAACATCATTGTATTGAAGCTAAAAACAAGTTGTATCATTTCATATTGGATTTCATAATTATTATCGTAGTTTTTATTTTTTTTAGCAATTTAGAATAATTATGCTTTAATGTATTTTGTATTATATTACTAATTAATAATAATACTTATATTGAATTATAAATATTGTAGATACTCCTACGTGTCTAAAAATGTATAAGACTGTGTTATCTGTCTTTATTTGGTTAATATAAAACTTATAGCTATAATCTAACTATTGTTTTAAACTGCAAATTAGATATAATATAATAATATAATAAATATAATAATATAATAAAATAATTTTAAATATAATTTGAATACTCTTTGATAAAACTCAACGGAAGGTAAGTATGGCAAGTAAGAGGTAAGGAAAGAATTTTTTCAATTGCAAAAGGCAGCAGCCAATTTAAATAACAAACAGAGTTCCTTTAGCTCACTCCCAGTGGAATTCCTCTTTGTCAATGTCTTGCCTTCAAAAAAAAATGAAGTATATATTTTCATGATCCCCATTCATCTTATTTGGCTACACCCATGTGCTGTAGATTAATACAGCGAATTCCTCTTATCTCAATTATAACCATTAATGGCAAAGCTTTGTAAATCTGAATTTATAGCGGGAATATCAGGAGAACAGAAACCACCAGCAGGCGGCTGGTTATTAAGTGATGTTCAGCAACTCACATACTGCACTCTCTCAGAGACAGTGCGAATACAAAATTTCTTGATTGTTTTAAAATTTTCTCTGCAGAAAATTGTTTAAAAAATAAAACGATGTGCTCCTCCTTTGACGTTCTCAGCTGTTTTTCTTGTTTTTTTTTTTTTAATAACAAATAACAAATCTGTACACTCCAAAAAGGGGATATGGTCAATAGCTCCGCGTGACCGTTTGATGCTCATACATATTCTAGTTGTTGTATATCATTGCCATTTTAATCGTCTTAAGCGGCTCGTCACTCGTAGTTCTCCTGCCAGCAAGCTGTGGTTATCTGCACTTTTCTTTTTACCTGCTTGTATATCTTTTAATTTGTTCTCCGACTATTCCAACCGATGTCATAAATATAGCCCGATAAAACAACATTGCAAATGCTCAAGTTTCAGTTTTGTATATAGGCAGCATCAGTCAAGCATCGTGATGTGCTAAGTGCCCATGGATTGTGTACTTATTATAGCTCCCTAGTTAAGGTGTATTCAAAAAAAAAGCTACTCCCTTTTTTTCTGCGCATTTGATTTTTATGCTATTTTAAGAAATTCTATACTTAGCTTCTATACTTACCCTCAAGTTTCAGTACTAAATATTACGAGAAGCCAATAAATGCTTAAGAAATGCAAAAGGGTATAATGAAGTTGTGCAAATGTATGTAACAGGGATAAGGAGCTGTGGCAGACCCCACAAAGTATATATATTCTTGATCATCATGACAAACTGAGTCTATATAGCCATGTCCAATAATTCTTTAAGAATAATTCTCCGCGAAATTTTAATTCAGATTGGCAAAAACTGAATGCATTCAAAAAAAACTTGAATTCAAGATGAATGAATCAGGCAACAACCCTAATACTTGCTTTCAATCCAATTTTGACTACAAAATATTACGAGAAGCCAATAAATATTTAAAAGAAAATAGTTTCATCGTATTTTATTCACTGCAATCATAGCCCTTTCGCTCTTTTTAGAAAAACCAAACTCAATTGAAATTAGCCACCAGTCAATGTTTAAAAAAATACATTTGGGGACTCAATGGAGCTATGCTTCAATTAAATTTATATCAAAATTAATTGTATATTTTACCAATTCAATATTTTTGATCTAGTAAAAGTGGAACTCCCCAAAAACAAGATCTAGTTAATTTACAAAGTTGAATAAAACTTCAAGCACACAGTTACATAATAATTTATTTAACCTTATGACATATTTGAAAACAAAACTATTTTAATCTATATTTAATTTATTTAAGCACAGTATTACATTACTAAAAGCCAAATGATACTTGAAAGTCAACTCAGAGATAACAGATGAAGACAAAGGCATAGCAAATGATTTACAGTTAATTATAATATATAAATTAAGTTGGATACACATTCAATTATATGCATAGGTAGTAGTGTGTGTGTGTGTGAGATGTTTATAGCTTGAGATTAGAGAGTTATTAATGCTATTAAGTATTTTTCATTATTTTATTTTAAGTTAACTACAATCTGCGCTCATTAAAGGTTTTGTACGAGTATTTTCAATGGATGCTTATGAATAAATTCGATGCTGAGAGGTTGTCTAGAAGTCGCGTTTAGCGAAAACCTCTGCTCTGGAGGGGAAGTGGAGGTGGATGTGGAGGGTGTGTGCCTACTGCATGTGTACTTACCAAAAGAAATCAAAAATATAGTAAATAACAAAAGTGTCACACAAAAAACAAAATGCATTAATCTATGTCTAGTATGTCTAGGGGTTCGTTGACTATGCGCTTGGCTTGAATGAGTAACAAAATTGGGAATACTCATGTTTAAAATTGTGTTTATTTGTTGCATTTTATATGTTGTTGTTGTTTTTTGTTTGCAATTTTTCGCTTTTATTCACAATAATTAACTTTTTAAAAAAGAGAATTGCTAATGCTAATATAAAAATTTACTAAAACAAGCTATAATCGAACATAAGCATAAACATAACCGACTTTAGACTACAACTTATGAGAGAAGGGGTTGTGAAATAATAATAATACAAGAACTAGGATAAAGCAATTGGCGAAATCATTTCATTAATAATTAATATGTAAATATGTATGTAAATGTATGTATGTAGTAGTATGTATAGGCATAATTACAATCATATAGTTAGGCATATGTGCATATACATATAGTACAAGATAGGTTTATATAATGTATGAAGCAAAACATTAACAAAAATCGATAATTACACAACATAACTCAACTTAGATTTTAATATCAGGATTAAGCAGAGTCGATGATGATGCACATCAAATACATATGCCAAGTATGTATATGTATGCATAAAGTTATTTTGTTTTGTTTTTTATCTTTTATGTATATAGAGTTATATGTATGTATCGTATATGTATATTTAAGTTATTTAAGTAGCTTTAAGGTATGTATTGTAAATTACTTGCTGCTCTCTCTCTCTCAACTTCAACACTCGACATTTACTTTTGTTTATTTTAGTGTTTATCATATTAAGATTTATTTCTTTTAGATCGAAAGCGACTTGAACTATAGTTTAAACATGCACACACATCAAAATTCTTACGCTTTACTATGATTCGAATTCGAGTTCGACTTTGAGTTGCAATTACTTAATAATTTGTTGTCATGAATTTTAATTAATTTGCCTTTGTTCAAAGTGTTTGCTGCAGACGGTTTCGCTAAGTGGTTTGCTTGTCATGATTTTTAGTTTTTACTTTTAGGTATGTCTTAGTTTATATACAGGAACTTAAAATATACATGTTTATCGATATATATCTAGATAGTTGTAAGTATCTAAGAACACTGACACAACGAACAAATATACGGCAAAAATTTATGCTAAAAGTGCGACGCTGTCTAATTGCTGTTGTGTTATTTCATACTACAATTAACTGTAGGTGTGTGTGTGTGTGTGTTTCTTGTGTGTGTGTAAATTGTTAAACAATTTTGTTCGTTTTTGTTTCAAGAACATTTGCTGGGTCTACAATGTGCTCATCATCATCTTTATCTTCATCATCATCGCATTTTAGCTGCACTTACACTTAGTATATAAACTACTCGTACTCAAATTTATGTTTTGTGTTTATAATTTATGTGGATAGAATTTTTGTATTTTACTTGCTGCATATGCATGCGCATATACATATATATTTATATATATATATTTAAGTAGTTAAAGTGAAAATTATTAATGCATGAGAGCGTTGAGTGTGTGTGTGTGTGATACATACATACATTAGATCATACAAATATATATACACAGCTATATATATTCATACAAATTCAAGTTGTGGTAGTTTTTGCTCAGCTATAAGTATCTATCGTATTCAACTACAACGCCGATCTGTAATGAACTGGGCGCTTACAATTTTCATTTGTTAATGGTTATTATTTAGTATTTGTTTGTGTTTGTGTTTTTTGTTGTTTTGCTGACTTATTAATTAACTGCATTTCATTAAAACGTCCCCAATAGTACTAAACTTCGAAAACAGCGACGCCTGAGCCGTTCAAGGGGCTGCAGCTGCCCTCCCACCCCCCATTGCTTGCTTGATCTTCCAGCTAGCAGGGAAAGTCCATAATCATTTCATTCTTGATGCTGTTCATGTTCGCATTGGGACTCGGATCGGGAGGGGCATTGGCTAACTGCTAGTAGCTGGCAAAGCCCATGGCGCTGGCGCTGCTGTTGTCCAAAGGTCACTGGTGCATTTTCGTTGCATGATGCCCCATGCTCAGACCCAAGTTCAAGTGATGGTTGTTGTGGTGCTGCTGGGCCGCCTGGGCGTGGTTGTGATTGCTGCTGGAGTTGTTGTTGTTGTTCTGCTGCGTGGCCTGCCGCTGCGAGTTCTTTTTGTTCTTCATGCGTCGGTTTTGAAACCAGATCTTAACCTAACGAAACGAGTGTAAAGTAGAGCTCTGGTAATTGCTTTAGGTTACGCTTACCTGGCGTTCCGTCAACTGCAGATTTCGTGCCAGCTCCCAGCGCTTCTGCTTCGACACATACGCATTGAAGAGAAACTCCTTCTCCAGCTCAAGGGTCTGAAACTTCGAGTAGGGCTTGCGCTTTTTTCGCACCGACACCTGTCCGGTCCACTCATGCATCGCGTTTGTTGGCGTGCACGGGCCCACAGCGCCCACGGAGAGACCACCTGATGTGCCTGTAACAGATTCACGGCGTTTGGTTAGCTTATCGTTTTTTAATAGTTGTTGTTATGCAAACAAGGCTCATTAAATTCAATTCAGCATTTTAATTACGTCTTAGCATTTAACATTGACGGAGTGCGATTAAAGCTTGGCTACTCCTAATGAGCAGCATACGTAATCTTTACTTCTTTGAAGTTGAAAAAGCTCAGCCACAATTTTAATTTAAGTTCATTTTTCAAAATTAAATTACTAACTATTAAAGCAAGTGCATTTTGTAGATAAATACTTGAACACGCAGGAACTCAAGCTTGTCTATGTGTATTGAATTTTCAACTAATAATTCAACTGCAGGCATTTTGCACTATGCTAATTAAAATGCAAACTTGTCAGTGTCGCAATTTGCAATTTGCAACAACAATAACGAGAAATATCTGAGCGCGTTTCGTTATGCTTTAAACTCACCTGTGCTTGAGTAGGCCTCGGGGAAGGCGCGCAGCCCCCCTGGGGAGGAGTAGGTGGGCGTCTCGTAGCTGGACTGCGAGGTGCCCTCCACAGACTGTCGCGCCGCTGCTGCTGCGGTGACAGAGGCATGGCGCTCGTCGGTGGCGCTCATATAGGCCGCTGCTGCAGCGGAGGTCGGCTGATCACGATAGTTGGGCCAGTAAGCAGGCTACAGTGGAAAGAGGTGAATGAAGGGGAGGGAGAAGTTGACATTGAGTTGTTTACGAGACGCTTGGCGATAGCTCTGACGCGACTGGCAGCGATTCGTGCCGGAGGCAAAGGCTAGGTGCACTCACCTGAAACTGGGTCTCTGGGTAGCCGTGATAGAACATCGGCTTGCGGTCCCGGTCGAGATAATATGGCGGAGTATGGTACTGATTGAAGTCGTTGTCATAGGGCCAAGGATGCGCGTGCCGTTTAACGGGCGTCGTTGCGTCTGACTCGAAGCCGGGCCTGATGGCGGGAATATGTATTGGCGCTAATGAGATGGACATGTCTGCAAAGTAAAAGAATAAAATAGAGTTAATAAATTGTAATAAATTACTTAAAAACTAACTTAAAATTAATATGTATTCAATATAAACTGATTTGGTCATTCAAAGAAAATAATTGTAATGAGAATCTCACATATTAATTGAAATAAAATATCACAAATTTCCTATTATTCCATAGCTCTACATATGTCTTATTTACTTCATTTTGATTGACTCAAGAAGCAGACCAAAGAACATCTCATTAAAATATCCATAAATTAAAAATATTCCTCATAACATTTTCTCAATGAAACTTTCCAAGGCAAAGCGAATAAATTTGACATATTGCATTTTGTTGAGCTTCCATAAAAATAAATATCTGAGTATATTTATGGGGGAGGGCTGCCTTTAAGTGGGTCTCACCTGCTTGCTGGGAACTAACACTGGAGGGAGAAACACTCGCCGTTGTCGGCGCAACAATTTGACTTTGGCCGGTCGCCACAACGGAATTTTGTTGCTGCTGCTGTAGACCCGAAGAGACGCCATTAACACTGGAGACGCTGTTCGATGTTTGTTGTTGCTGCTGCTGATGATGAGGTGATGTGAGATGCTGGGGCTGCTGTGAGGCGGGTCCATTGGGTGTTTGTGCGGGACTAAGGGCGCCACCAACGGGAGTTGTTGCCAGCTGTTGTTGCTGCTGCTGTTGTTGTTGCTGTTGCTGTTGCTGCTGCTGCTGTGGCGGAGGCAGATGCTGGAGCGGCGTCTGTTGTTGCTGCTGCACGGGCACAATTGGCACGGGTGGGGGATCCTCATACATAACCGCATGTGTGGGTGTGGAATGTGTTGTGGGTGTCGTCTGCTGTTGCTGCTGCTGCTGCAGCACTGAGGTTGGCGTGGACAACGCAACCGTCGCTGAGGAGACGACTGTGTGCTGCAGGTGGTGGTGCAAAGGTTGTGGCTGAGGCAGGTGGTGGTGGTGCGGATGATGATGCAGTTGCTGCAAATGTTGCGCGGACTGTTGCAATTGCTGCTGCTGCTGTTGTTGTTGCTGCTGTTGCTGATGCTGCTGATGCTGCTGCTGCTGCTGTTGTTGTTGGTGTTGCTGCTGCTGCTGCTGCTGTTGATGGTGATGCTGCTGCAGCGCAACGGCCGCCGCACTGCTCGTCGAGGTGGGGTGGGGATGGGGATGTGGGTGTGTGTGATGCGGCCCCCACCAAGCCCCGGCAGCGGCGTGCGACCCGACTGCCGTGACATCGTGGGGGTCGTAGAGAGCGCACGCCAGCGGGATGGTTGGGGTTTGGGGAAGGGGTGGAATATTTACGGTTATCTTGGTAGCGTTTCTGGCAAGGCACGGAAATAAAAGGCACTGCACACACTACCAAGCGTCCACGTCCAGTGGGACTTGGCCCAGCGATCCAAGTAATTTCCTTTCCAATATGCTGCCCTCTCGATTTTATTTTTAACAATTATTTTGCAATATTTATTGCTGATTGTGGCGATTTGGTTTTGATTTTTATATTCGCAGTCAAATGAAAATGGTTTTTTACGATTCACAACCTGCCAGCGTTGTCGATGTCAAACTCACACACACACACACACACAAACACGCACGCACGCAGGCACTGACACATACGCACACACGCACACGCCACTGAATGAGCGAGAGAGCCAAACGGGCAAAGAGCGCTGCGCTGAAAGAGAGCGCGAACTGAATGCCACCCACAGTTGCTGTAGCTTCTGGGCGAGGGGAGTCGGAGTCGGGCGGCCAAACGCTTTGATCAAGGGCCAGACCAAAGAGATAGAATCGCTTTAGTAGTGTTCAAGTCACAGGGTGTTTATGGTTAACAAAACCTGCACAAATGTTTTCCAATTGGGCTTTGCTTTAGCCGTTAGCAGTTTAATTATTTTACAACGTTTTGCATTTTTTGATAGTTTTAGTTATTTGTGTTGCTCACGTTTTTTTTCACTTTTGCTTTCAATAAGTTTAGTTTTTTCCTTTTTATTTTTTTTTTTTGCTGTTATTATTGTTTTAAGTTGATGTAGTTTGAAGCCGGCACAAATGGCGCGAGTAATTTCTTATTTCTTTTTTTTTTATTATTTAGCTGTGCGTGAGAGCGAGTATGAGTTGTTGTGGTTGATTTTTTATTATTATTTTTTCGTTGTTGGTTTTTATGTTGCTGGTCATAAAATTTGATTTTACGATCAAAACAAACAATTAAACTCGACGCTCGCAACAGTTAACAAAATGTTGCGATTTTTTAGCATTACTCGCAACGCTCTCATACGTTTTTGATTTTTTGTTTGCTTTGATTTGATTTTTAATTACTTGTATTTGTTTCAAATTTTGTCGCGTATCATGCTGAACTTGAGAACATTTCGAACCGCACGGCAACAACACTCCAAACAGAATGGAAAGCTGAATTCTCGTTCTCGATGTTGCGATGTTGCAGTTGCTGTGCTTGGGACCACTGCGCTATCGTTGCTGTTGCTGTGTTGGACTATTGGACGCCCGCACGTCTTCAACCGTACAGAGCGAAGCACAAATCTACACTGACAACAGCGGCAGCACCGTCGACAAGCAGCACCAACAAACGCAACAACACTCACACACACACACACACAGGCAACACACAAACGGTGGAGTCTACTCGACTCTCACTCTCACGGACGACACAAGAGTCAGCCAGCCAGCCAGCGAGCCCAAGTCAAGATGTGAACAAAAGGCACACACTCAATATGTGTGCGGCGCCGTCTTCTGCTGCTGCTGCTGTTTCTGCTTCAGCTCGTTGTTGTTGCTGTTGCTGTTGCTATGTTCAAGAGAAACTCGCGCACGCGCATTGCGTCGTGAGAGGCAGCGCACCGTTCTGTTGCTGTCTTTGGTGGTGGGTTCTGTTTCCTTCGCTGGCGCTCTCTTCGTGGGGTTACGTTATGCACACGTACACTATGCGTGTGATTGTGGACACAGAGAGCGTGTACGTGTGCACATGTACACGCGTACGTGTGTATGCTCCCAACTGCTGGAGCTTAAAGAGAGCGCAACTTGACTGAGGCTTGTTGTAATCTTTTTTCTTTGCTTTTTAAACTGTCTTGGACCTTAAATGCGAATCGATGTGAATCAGTCGCTGGCTTAGCAGGTGCAGTGGCCAAGGGACGCTCGCTCGCTCGCTCTCTCTTTCTCTCTCTCTCTCGCTCTCACTCTCTTGCACGCATTTTTGTATTTAGTTGGGGCTGATTTGAATATGCAAGACTCGCGCTACGCAGCGCCATCTATGGACGAGATTTGCGTGGAATGAGACTGGGGTGGGCTGGGCTCGACATTGTTGTTGGCGGCATGCGATGTTTTTGTTTTTATCGAATTGCGTTTGTGACTTGGGGCCGCCCAACAGCCACTTGGGGCAACTTCTAGTCGCATTTTACGACATTCTGCACTACACACACGTCGAGACAGAGACGGGGCGAGAGAAGCGAATGAATTGACCCCTCTGCTAGGCGTTAATTAATGAAAATGAGCTAAATAAATACATAGACACACGCACACACACACACACATTCAATAAATTATGACAGTAGACAAATTAATAACAATTGCCAAGCCTTTTTCCCAGCACCCTTACGCTTCCCTCTTGGATGTCTTGCTCTCTTGCTGCTGCCTCAGGACCGGTTTTGTCTCAATCCGTTGAACAATTGCCAAATTTAACGCTGCAATTGACAATTATGAGCGTTTTACGACAATTTCCATTGGAAGCAAGCAAATGGCGCTAGGACAACAACGAAAAGATGTTGACAAATCATAAAAGAACACAAATCTTACACTCCCTTCGTATACACACACAAGGGTTAAATTGTCATAAAAAGGAGAGAGAGAGAGAGAGAGAGAAAGTCTGCTGACTACTTATGCTAATGAGAATTTTTACTTACAACTTATTTTCTTACAATTAGTTGAGCAAATCGAGTATTTGCTTAAGCTGTACCTACCTGGTGGTTGGGAACTGACGCTGGAGGGAGAAATACTCGCCGGTATCGGCGCTACAATGTGTGAATGGCCGGACGCCACCGCTGAGATTTGCTCCAATTGACGCTGTTGCTCTTAGCCGGGGAAGCTAGGAAATAGCTGCAAGTTATAGGCTGATCCAATGTGCTGTAAGAGAGAGAGGGAAAAATAACGTTCAACAATCGCTTAGCACACGCAAGGGTTAAGGCTGCGCCGACGTCCTTGCGTGCGACGTCCGTAGAAGTCATCTTACGATTTTATGACTGGCGCAAACGTCTTGTTTGCATTTCATTTGACACCAAGCAGGTAATAATGCATATGCCAGTCTCAGTCTCAGTCTCAAAGCTGCAGCCGCAGCCAACCAAGGCGCAGGGCAAGACGGCCCGGAGCGCGGAAGTGAGCGCCGGCCTAGGCTAACACTGACTGACGGACGGACGGACGGACGGACAGACGGATGCTGAGGGAAAGACAGTCGTCAAACACGTCGTAAAATTTGTTTCCTCGTTTCGCATGTATGCATTGTGCAATAGTTGAGAGAGTTCCACTTCCATTTCCCAATGCTGACTTCACTGCGTTTGCTGTCAGGGTCAAAGTCAACTCTATTTGTACTTTCATGCTCAACTGCATAGCACACACACACACACACAATTGCATAATGCAATAATTTGACTTGAGAGGCGCATGTGCCGCTCAAGAGCTGCGCTTCGATCGTCTCTTCGAGGCGGATCTTGTACCCAGGCTGTCGCATAAAAACCATTCGACTGCAACGACAGCCAACTCCTTTTGAGCTGGCAATGGGCAATGGCAAGCGTTCGCCATTATAGTCAATATTTTTAAGTAAACATTTGAAACACAATACTTGAGGGGTTAGGGGACAGTTGAAACTATCTTAGGCCAACTGGCTGTCGTGTAATTTCTAATTTCTCAGCAACGACAATAATAAATGCCATCATTATTTGTTAACAACAATGAAACCTTTCTTTCTGTTGGGAATATGTGACTGGAATGGCGGCAATGTCGTAAAAAGTGTTTCTTCTATATTTAATGACGCCCAAATTTGAATAAGTTAATTAACAAAATTAATATTCAAATAGGTTTATGGCCGCCGCCATGGCGGCTTATGGCTTCATCATGTGGACCTGGTCCGACAAAAAACTAAAAACTCAGACAACTATAAACCTACCACAAGCAACAAGAATGATCATTCGTATAAAATTCACATGCAATATGAAGAAGAAGAAGCAGCAGTAGTAGCACCAAACAGTAAAACCCTCCAGAAGCAAAACTTATGGTGAGAGAAAAGTTCATTGGCTCTGCCATCATAAAATAAAGAAAAAACAAACACAAGACGAACAGAAATTGGGACTTTCGGTGGTCCCTAAGATGCTGCGAACGAATTAAATTAAAATTTTGTGTTATCCAATTAGACACAGGGCACCTTCCATGGCGACGATGGTATTTTGAACTCCCAGCACCGGCAGCAGCAGCAGCAGCAGTGGCTAAATTTAACGATCTTTCTCCCAGCTAATTATGAGACGCCGTCTATTCGGCTAACCCGTAACTGGCCAATGGAATGGTGTTAGTAACATCAAGTTTTAATTGTCTCGAATTTCTTTATTCCCAGAACCCTTTTTCTTCATTTGGCTTGAATTGTTTTCCATGTAAATAGTCGTAGCATCTAGATATCAACGCTTCCAACTAAGCAAGTCGAAAGAAAGAATTCTGCTTGTGGCTGGCATGAAAAATCTTGTGGTTTTTCCAGTTCCCAGCCGCGTAGCTGCGGTCACTGAATCAAGATGGTATCCGGTCCTCAGGAGGCAACGAACAAGTTTTTGTTCATTCCAGTTTTTTTCTTTATATTAAAAAAATCAAAAGAACCAAAAAAAAAAAAAAACAAAAACAAAAAACGTGTTCCAAACGCGACTGTGCAATTGGCATTCTTTTCAAAAGGAAAAAAGAATAACGCCAGCGCAGATACAGTCGACAATAAGATACACAAGCGAACACAGATACACACACACACATATGTGTATACAGAGAAGGAAGTCAAATGTTCCATATTTAGAACAAAGAAGCAGCAGCAGACAAAACATGAAACATGGAGGCTGAACAAGCGACTTGTACAGCTACAAAAATGAGACAAAGATACAAATGAGTATGTATGTGTATGTATGAATGTCTATATGTCTATATGTAGTTGAGGAGCATGTGTTCCTACTCATCTCGGTTGCTGTCAGAGTCTTTGCCCAAAACATGGCCACGACTTTCCTGAGCAATTGTTTATAGTATTAAACTATTGTGCTCGCTTGTTCTATATTAGAATGAAAGTGAAGTCAGACATTAACTTACTTTTTGTTGGGGCTGTAAAGACATTTGGCAAGCCGTAAACTTATAAAATGAATGCATGGTAATTTCATATAGTAGTAGCTTGTTTATGAATTGCTACAGTAAAAACACTTGATGATTCTTTTACGCCAGGCAGTTAGTCACAATTGGGCAATTAGATAAACGGCTCGTTGCTACCAGGCTTCAAATTGAATCACCTGTGAAAGTGCCGTGTCCGTGTTTGTTTGTCTGTCTGTCTGTCCATTCACCTGCTCTTGGTGTTGTTGCTGTTGCTGTTGCTTGTTTGTTGTGTACTTAAGCAATATTTTAGTACAATAAATCTAGCTAGTTAACTGCTTTTATTGCCAGCAAAGCGTTTTACGACAAGCAAACAGACGGCCTGCGCCATATCAGAGGGCAAAAGCAAAAGACGCACAGCCAAAAGGGAAGCACACAGTGGCGCCCGTAACTCTTTGAGTGGTGGCATGAGTGTTGCATGCGGCATGTTAAATTACTATGTAAATTGTATAATACCCACAAACACACACATATACATATACATATATATATACATACTATACATATATGTAAGTAGATTGCAATAAAAATAAAAGTAAACACCCTTCAAAATTAAAGCAACACTTTTTGTTTTGTGTGTCGTTTTATGGCAATTCGCGGTGGAAATGGAAATGGAAATGAATATGAGAAAATGCAAGCGCTTGTTAGCCAGCTAGCCTCTAAAAATCATTGATTGTGGACAACGAAACATCAAAGCAAATAAACAGAGCGTTTAGCTATTGCAATCGACTCTTGAGTCGACTCGAGTCGTTGCTGTCGTTCATCTATCTTAATGCCTTCCGGCGACCTTCGGTCATATAAAATATGTAGTATGTGCTTCATTTCAATACTCAGCCCACGTTCAGCTCTACAGTCGCGGCCATAACAACTGAGACACATTGGCAGTCAGCTCGGGATCGGGTTGGCTTTGAGCTTTGCGCGCCGCCTGCTTAGAAATTCAAATTCTGCGCGTGCATTGGCCAAATGTCTTCTATATAGAGTAATCAATAATTTCTCACGCAACTATTTACATTTCATTTGAAAATATTTCGCCTGTTTTTAATTTAGTTTATTAAATGCAAATGACTCTGCATTCTATTCGCTTTACACTCTCGAGTATGTGAGTGTGTGTGTGTGTGTTTGTTTTTGGATTTGGTTTATGGCCAATGGGGCAAAGTGTTAATTGCTCTGCTTCAGTCCAACAAGGTGTTAATTCCATGTTTATGGGCATTAAATTGGCCACCAGTTAAAATTCGAATATGTGTCTGTCTGTCTGTCTGTTTGTTTGTATATCTACAAAGTTGACGAGTCGAGAGTTATGATGTCGTTAGTTGATGGCCAACTCTTCTTACATACATATCGACATGCACTCGAATTTATGTGTGATAAAATTCAAGATGTGCCGGGGCTCTCAGTTTTTATGGCAAATTAATTGTCGCAGCGTCAAAAATTGAGCTAATCTCTAGCGCAGTCGCTGTCCAACATATTTGCAATAGAATTTAAATTTAATTTAAGTTTTTACTTAGCTAAAAGCTATGCAAAATCCTCACTAAGCTTCGCATAGCTAAACAAACAATGAAAATAGTCCAAGAGTTTGTAGAGGGCGGTGGGGGGAGGACATAAAACTCATTTTGGCAAAATAAGTGAAATCATCAATTTTGTTTTTCTTTCTGCTTGCCAACTTTCTTGGTATTTTCTTATCTTGCCCAGCAGGGGGTTGAAAACTTTGTTGCTTTTAACTTTCAGTGCTCCCCCCTGAGACGCAAACTTTGCTTTGCTCCCACATTTCCATTTAAAAAAGGCCAACACAAAAGCGACTAGCTCATTTACATAAGCATAATTTACACATAGAGTAGTTACATAGAGCCAAATAGCTTAGAAAGATACACACACACACATGCATGCACACACACACACACATACACATACATTGGCAACATGGCTGCCGGAGCAGCAGCCAAAGTCAGCAAAATATTTATTCAAATAGCGTGTGCTACGCTCTCGCTGCTGCCCTCGCTCCCCAGCTGGTCTGCCGACGTCTCCCTAAAGGTTAATTTCAGTTTTTGCTCTACCGCCGACCCCTCGTGCGTCTCCCGAGCGCTGACTGACGATGACGCCAACGAGTGCGACGACGCTGGCCCAAGAGCAACCCCCACAATTGACGGGCGGGCTGGCAGCGATAAGCAAAGTCAAAAGCATTCAAGGATTTTTGGGTAAATGGAAAATGGGGGAAAACGACAACGGCCATGGCTGCCAGAGTTCAACGAAGCTCACACACAACAACCCCCAATAAAAATTGCCGAAGCAGCCGTCGGCATTCAGCCGAGTCGCAAAAGAAAGAAAAAAAAACAACAAATATATATAAGGAAAGCACTTTTGCTGACGTTTGTCGCTGTGTGGCTTAAGTCTGAGCAGCAGCACCCAGGACCACCCCCAAGAACAGCCAAGATGGGAGGAGAGGCAAGGCAAGCTGTTTGCCTATTTGACGTTCGTTGGCAAAATATCGATCCCGTTTGGGTCGTTGCCTGCACCACTCGATGAGTTCTCAATTTACTGAGCGCCCAGCGCTCAACCCACTTCCCCCAGCTTTGTTTACGTACAGCTTGTGTATCTATAGATACAACCCACGCACACACACACACACATGGGTGTATTTGTAAGCAAATACTTGGCAATTAAAGTTATTTTTCTTATACTTGATATGCCTTATTGAAGAGACAGGCGGGAATGTGGTTGGAATTTGTGTTAAGCCTGCATTCGAGTATCTTTTGGATACATAAATGGCGACGCGTCGTTCACGTTGACATTATTAATTGAATTATAAATTTAACATTTTATTATTGTGTCTGCCTCCATTGCTGTTGCTGTTGCTGCAACTGCAATGTGTGTGCTACGTGATATGCCTTGCAACTCCCAAACTCTCCCTCCCCCCTCGTTTCTTTCTACGCTGCAACATGCGCTCGCTGGCTTCGTGGAATTGCGGCTGAGTAAGCTGCTGAGCTGAGGACCTCGAGCTAATTTTCATTTGGGCGCACCAGAAGTTGATAAGCTGCACAGTGGAGCAAAGTGGCGAGCGTAGTAAGATGTTTAAAGTGTGAACAATGTGAGTTTAGCTTGAGACCACTGTGCTGCTGTTATGTAGCGGGGGTTAGCGAGAAAAGGGATCCCAAGTTCGAAGGCGAGCCATTGCTCGATTAGCCAGGGCAGGCTTGAGATAACAAGTTGAACCGGTCCGTTGGTCTGCAAGAGGGGGCAGACTGCCAGACAGACAGCGAGTGGGGGAGAGGGGGGAGGGAGGGAGAGACATGTGAGTAGAAAGCCACAATCAGAAATTTAATAATGGCTGCACAAAAGGCCTGCACGAAGCGCGTTGACGTGCACATATATTTTATGAGTTTTATACACACAGGCTGAGGTATCTGTATCTGTATCTCTCGGATGCACACACACACATGCAGCAGACAAATAGAGAAAGGTAGAGACGAAGAAATGCCCAGAGCAACGAATGAAGTCATCAAAAAATAAAGATGGCAGCCGCTGCCTGTGGCTCGCTAACCCGGAGAAAGTGGCCGCAGTGCACCGGCGCACTCACCTGCGGCTTTGGGAGAAAGAGGTCCTGCCGTCGTCGATCTGGCGATCGTCAGCTGCACTGGACGCACGGACGCATGGACGATTGCTGCTGCCCTCGATTAAACCAAACGATAACCCACTAGCTGCCTGTTTCTTTTCTTTATTGTTGCTGCTGCAAGCGTTTTATGGCTTCATAAGTGGAACTTGTTCGCTGCTTGTCGCGCACGTTTGTGCCTTTGTTCTAGCGAAAGTCGTAAACATTTTCCACCAGCTAGCAACTCCACTTGTAGCAGCAGCAGCAGTAGTTAGCCCTCTTCTCTTTTTTTTATATTGTTTTTGACAATGCATATGAAGTTGTAAATGTCAGGATTTTTTTGAAATGCATCGCTTAATCGAGCAGCAGTTGCACCTGACCAGCAACTATCCTTTGGGCAGCTGTCGCCGCCGCCATCAGTCGCTTTGAACTCAGCGCCAGCTTGGCAATTAGTCCAGTTGCCCAATTTCTCACGCCCATAAAAATTCACTTAAACTTTCAAATGTAACCACGATTGAGTGCCACCCAAATGGCATATCAATCAACTACCTACGCCCCGCCCACGCCACGCCACGAAGCGAAGCACTGAATCCACTCCATAGGCTACTCTTGCGGCCGCGCGCTTTTGTGATTTTTGGCAATTGATTTAATGTGTCATTCATAGATTTTTATTGCGTCATTTTATTGCCGTCTTTAACTTCCGATTTACCACAATTGGCCCGCTCGGACATAGCCCCCGACCCCCCACCCACCTAGCAGGCCACGCCCATGCCCACAAGCCATGTTCTGCTCCAGCTCTTGTCGCTGTCGTTGTCGCGCCCTGTGTGGCATCTTAACAGGGAAATCATGTACTCGCCGTACTTTACTTTATTTATTGCCATTTTTAATACCGCCCGACTCGCCGGCTGGACATTTAACGCCCTTACGAGCGGCCCATTGCTTGAGCGCTGCGTTGCATTTGCCAGGACGAGCTGCGGAGTAGTCGTGTGGTGGGGGGGTCGGGCCACTTTATGCTACAATAATGTTCCCTCGACACTACCGCTGCCGCTGCCGCTGCCGCTGCTAGCAATCGAATTGTTTTAGCCATAAAATCAAAAAGGTAATTCCATATCCTCATATCCTTACAGGACAACAGGTACTTACGAGCTCACTTTGCATACTCTGATTATTAACTATAGGCATTAATTAAAGCATTTGTTGCACTTACCCAGAAGATTTATTAATGCGAGCTGCGCTTAGCTTTATTTATATTTGTTAATTTATGTGCGAAAATCTATAAAAGACAAAATAATGTTTGTTAATTATAAAAAAGTTAAGTTGCGAATTAAATCTTATTGAATATTATTTTTAAATACTTAATGTTTTTTATTTCTTGTTTATTGCTTTCATTCAATTTTATAAACAAGTAAAATATAAACGGTTCAAATCTTACAAATTTAAAATTACTCCATACATATTTACGATGATGACTTCCATATGAATATTTAATACAAAATATATTAAAGTTTTAAAACTCATATGGAATTGCTTATGCATTACAATTGTAATTAATTATTTATTGCCATAAATGTCACTCACCGAGTCGTTGGCTGATAATACCAATCGATAATTTATACAAATCAATACAAATTATGAGCTGCCAATGAAATGTTTATTAAGATCGACGCACTCGTTAAATACTAAATTCAAATATACAAAACGCACAAAGGCACACACGCTCATAAGCTGATATAGATCGGAGACGAGAGTGGGGGGCAGTTAATATTCCTAAAACATATTTTTAATGTTGTTGCATTGTTGTTGTTGCTGTTGAGGGGTTAACTTTTCAACAAGTTAAAACATGGAATTCGAATTCGAATTCAGAATCAGATTTTTATTGCCATTAGCCGCGGCGACCCGGCCAGCGATAATTCCACGGACTCGAACTATCGTTATAAATTTGTACGACATAATTTACGAGCGCTTTAGCCAGTGGGCACTTGGGCGCGGAAGCTGCTCCAAATTGGCCAGGAGATGCCTGTTGTCAGTTTCCAGTTGCTGGATCGGGACTCAAGCTGGGATCAACTCGTATAAACGCACACACACACACACACAAAGGTACGCACGGACACACACACACAGATACACAGATACAGACACAGATACACTTGTTTATTTAAAGATCGGTTAGCAGGGCGCAGAAAATCAAATCCGCGACGCGCATGCGAGATAACGACTCTGAAATTGTTAGAGAGCAACTAACACTAAAAAAATTAAATTCAATATTTTTTGTTTAGACAAAAACTGAACTGAAACGAATACCGACAAACGAAATAACGACTAACGAAAAGCTGGCGAACCCGACTGCGAACGCGAATGCCGCGACAGAAACAGAGAGGGAGAGAGAGAGACAGACAGAGTAAGAGAGCAAGCTACAGTCTATGCTCACGCTCTCATGTCTCGTTGGAGCAGCGATGCGGGTCGAGCACTGCGATCGCTGCAGTCACCAGCTGGGGTCAGAGCAAGAGAGGGGGCCCCAGAGATGTTGACATGGAGGATTCAGAGAAACACACACACACACACAGGCAACAACAACAATTTTTACATAGTATTATTTTGGTTTTTATTGCCCCCCACTGGTGGCAAACGATGGAGAGAGAGAGAGCGGAGACGCGGGGGCCAAGAGAGCGCCAAGAGCTGACGACTGAGACTTGGAACGAACATTCACATTTAGCATTCAAATGCCAGCACGCAATCTAGAGATCTCGCGATCTTGGAATTGGACAAACGCTGGACGCAAAGATGACAGCGAGAGAGACAGAAATAGAGAGAGAGAGAGAGAGAGAGAGAGACACGAGACGTGTGGGCAGCGTTTTAACTTAAAGCTTCAGCAACAAAGCGTCGGCATACGCGTTTAATGATATAAAACAAAAAAATATAATTTGTTTCCTTTTATTTTAATTTGCTGCTGTGTCGTCTGTATATTTTAGCTTTTAGTTTTTTTTTTTAAATATATGTATTGTACTTCTAAAGAAGAATTTGCATGCATATGTCTGAGTTCTGAAATAGGAATATGAGCAAATACTTATGCGACCTCAACTAAAATATTTTAAGCAGCTGAGCAACTTTGCTTAAGTATGTCAATATGGAACTGAAATCTAAAAATATGACGAAGAAAACTTTGAATAAAAACTAATTTGCATTAGCTGCACTTCATGACTCTATCAATATATACAATATATATATATTTATGAGCTTAAGCCTCGAGAATAACACACAGGCTAATATAATATAAATAATTATAAATCCATCCAATATGTTAGCTTGAAGCCAAAGCCTTTTGCTTTTGAAAATTTCCAATTTGTACTCATTGTAATATCAAGTGAATTGTAAGCATTTAAATTAGCTTTCCTTCGAGTGTTGGCCAACAATATGGAACTAAAAAGAAATCATTAAATGTGCGCAATTGTTGTAGTTGTTGCTTGTTGCTGTTGCTGTCGCTAGTTTGGCATCCTTATTGGCTTAGAAACTCGTTTTGGCACTGACAACAACGCAGTTGTTAGCAAGTTGCCAATCAAAACCTGTTCAGCGTCAAGTGCAAAAAGCAAAAAAAAATAACCACAACAGCTCTGAAATTGCAACTTAACTGAAAATCAAGTTAAGCTTTAATTAAAAACCTGGAAAACACAATTAAAACACCGCCAGCAGCAGCAGCAGCAGCAGCAACAACAGCAACAACCTGTGTAATTAACAGCGGCTGAGGCGAGAGAAAAAAAAAACTTAATAATGTTTAGAAAAATCTTGCCAATGTGTTTCGTGTGTGTGTGTGTGTGTGTTTGAGTGTAATTGGCTAGCAGGGCAGCCGCTTTAGAGCAAAGGGGGCACGGGGTTAAGCTGTTTGCTAATGCTTTGGCTCTGACTCTGGCTGTGGCTAGCGACGGCTTTTGGCCATGAACGTATGTAGATATTTGCTCACATATATATCGTATATGTAGCCTGATCAGCGGTGCGAACAATCTGGCCCGCCCCGCCGACCGCTCGTTCCATGGAATGCGGCCTTGAGGTTGGGCCTGATACTACTACTACTACTGGTATGGACTGCCTTGTTACCTGACGTAAGCAAACAAGTCGCGCGGACAGCCACAGCCTTTGAAGAGTTTTACACGCTCATGTGTCAGCCTGGCGATTGAGCGAGGGGCGGCGGGCAAACACACAGTGTAATAAGCGAGTTTCATAAATTGAAAGCTGCCGACGCGGCAAAAAGTTATGAAAACCCAGCTCAAGTTAGGGGCAGTCGAGGAAAGCAGCTACAACGACGAGGAGAAGAGAAGAGAAGAGAAGAAAGAAAAAAACGCCATTTAGATTGCAATCAGGCAACCAAACCGGCGAAACGAGGCGGTCAACAGCAAGTGCTGACGGGGCCAGAGGGGCAATCACTGGCCAGTGGCCACTGGATGACTGGGAAAAGCGCTCGACTCGAAAATGGCCGTCAGCAGTTGCTGTAGCGATAGAGCGGGCCGTGCGGTGTACTGTCGGACAGTCGGACGGACGGACGGACGGACTGTCGGAGTGTAAGCCAAATGTACACACACGAAACGAAACGCGGCCATAAAACGCTTCAAAATTGCGGCTTTCAGCAGCAAACAAAGCAAACGGCAACGGCAAACGGCAAAAGAAGCAACAGCAGAAGAAAAAAATGCGAGTAATTATTTTTATTCAAGCAAAAAGCAGAAAGAAAAAAATTATATACACTCGACCTTTGTGCCGCCAAACATATCCACCATACCCCCAATTAAAACTGGCTTCGAGCTCATACATGGAGAAAGGAGGCAGATGCCATAAAACCAAACCAAGAGCCTGTACTAAACGAACCAGTTGGACTTGTAGAAATTGCCACAACTTGCCAAATTTTTAGCCAGCGCTTTGGAAACTTTTGGCAAGAAAAGTTGCAATAAAAGAAGTTAACTGGAAATAAACAGCACAGCTCGAAATCTAAATACAATTGCAAAAGTAAATTCAATAAAATGATAAACATTTCCAAAAAAAGAACACAGAAAGAATTGTTAGTGTGTTTTCTTTTCTCACCCTCCATTGTAACTATTGGAAATTGAAACATAAAATACATCGTTGAATTAACTTGATCAATTAACAACCCTTAGGACATTTGTATGGCCTGCTTTTCATTGGGTTTTGGCTGTTAAGCCAAAAGATTAGCGAAAAGTCATGTTGGCTGCAATTAGATAAACACACTTATCCCCAGAAGTATTCGCACAGAATACTAACAGCATTGAAACTTTAACTGACATTTTATGGCCAACTAAATTACAAAATGGTTAAACAAACACATTGGCAACCGAGCACTGAGCACAGTTCCAATGTTGATTTTGCAGGGGAAGGAAAAACACAGAAAACTTGTGCCAAGTTATTTGAAATATGCAACTGAGGCAGCAAAGCAAATAACACGAAACAAAAACAGCGAGAGCAACAAAGGCGACACGCCGCCGTTTGCTAACAACAACATGCCGCAAAAAGGAAGTTCAAATGAAAAAGAGGAAAGCAAGAAGCGAAAAAAAGAATATAGTAATTTTCCATCCATCATAAATAATGTTAAGCGCCACGGCTGAGGGAAAAACATGCACGGTCCATTAACTTTTTGCGGAGCGCGGGGCGCACAAACGGCTGTTCGCTTGCTGCTTGCCACGCCGACAGCAGCCGATGCCGATGCCGACATCTAGGCGGCCTCGACACCAGACCCACATGTGGAGCCTCCAAATAAGTTTGTCTGTGTGTATGACTGACATTTTGAAAGCTGCGCAAGATTTGCAGCCAAGTTGAAAAAAATAGTTGAAAAACTTGGCTTGCTGATTGTTGTTGTTCAGCCTCGACGTAGTACATAAGCTTATATGTATTTGTGTGTGTGTGTGCTTAGAGGTTAAACTGAGGTTAAGCATTAAAGTCAGTTTGAATTTGGCAAACATATTTCTGGCAAGCAGCTCACAGCAGCAGCCATCTAATTATCTTAATTGCATATAATACTTTAATTAGATTTATTTTGCTGCAAACAGCTTGAGGAGTCATGCTGCGAGTGTTGCATATATAGTTCACTTACTCGAGATAATAAAATTCATTTTAGGGCCTACATGCAGCTACAAAAGGCGCAATATCGTTAAACTACACCTCCGTACAATTAACTACGGGGAAGACGCTGTCGGAGATCATTGAAAGCTGTGCAAAAGGTTAAGTGCTGCTCAGTGGGCAAAATATATTAAATTGAGTTGTTTTAAAATCTTGGCAATTAGCAATTAAATTAAATGTAACACAATTAATTGAATTCCCTTGTATAAAATGCAATAAAATATAGCAATTTATGCTGCAACGCTTTAAATTTAATTAATGCAATGAAAGGGCTCTGGAATAAATTGTTATATCTTAATGCGCATAATATTATCAATGCAGTAACTGAAACTTATCTAGCGTTTAATGAATGTTTCAATTACGCAACGCACACATAAATACCTACTACCTACATATATATGTATGTATGTATATGCACTGCCAACTGTATTTTTATTTATAAAACTGTTGCAACAAGAAGAACTCAGTGAGTTGTTACGTGAGCCCAACATCTGTGTTCACAGCGCTGATCAAACTCAACACACTGCCAAACTCACCACGCTGCGTGCACAGCAGCAAGAGCAAGAGCGAGAGCAAGAGCGAGAGCGAGAGTGTGAGTGCGCCATGTTGCTGCTGCTGATCTGCTCGCGCATACGCTGCTTAGAGCGAGAGCGAAGACCAATGGCTGACACTGACAGGGGCCAGCCCACTTAATGGCAGCAGAAGCTTAAACAGAAATCTAGAAAAACAAAAGCATGGCAACGCAACATTCGTAATGCAATGAGACAAGTGTGTGCAAATAAATAGTTAATAAACAACGAAATTTAACAGCACAAATAAATGTATAAACATAAGCGATTTTTAATTGTTTAGCTGGCTCTTTGTTGTTGCCGACGTTGAATCACTAATAAAATGTCAAAAGCAAAACAAAAAACGTACAACAAATCAAAGTCACTTTTGTTGCCTTTGTTTGCGCGCATTAAGTGCCACACCACAAGCAAGACCCGCACGTCCCCCCACCCCTCACCTACCCATAACAATCACACACTGCCGTGCATGTGTCTAGTGAAATTATTGCTAATATAAAAATATTTTGTAGGCTCATAAAAGCAACCACGCCGCGCAACAGACACCAAAAGCATTCAGTACTAGACACAGCCCAAGTGTGGGTGTGCGTGTGTGTGTGTGTGTGCGTGGGATTGCGGTGTGTGTGGGCACTGGTGTCTATTGGATGCAGGCCCACTCCAGAGCACATTCCGGCATTCGCCAAACGCAAATCGTACAATATTTTAAGGCCTAATTTTTTGACGAGTTTTTAAACGATTGTAAAACTCTTCTTGTTTTTTTTTTTTATATTTTTGTTTGTCTCGCTCGCTCGATTTTACGAGGGCCAGTGCCACGACGACGATGACTATGAGTGTTTGAGCGAGTGAATTATGGGCCAGGCCCAAGATAGCAACGCCCGCTGTTGTTCTCGTTATTTGTTTGTTGCGGTTTATGGAGCCAACGGCTACCAGGTGACAAAGCCGAGCTGAGCGCATTAATGGTGTGAGTTATGACACGTCGGAGTGCCCCCCGCCACACTCTCACTCTCACTCTCACTTTTCGTTTGCCAAAAGAACTATTAACAATGGCACAAAAATTAATTGCAAAGCCATAAAAATTCCCACTAATATTGCATAAGAATGAGCAGCGGCAGCGCGAGCCTCAGCTCATAACATCAGGTAGCGCCCTAATAAAAACGCCAATTGCAAAAATCAAAACAAATCATAAAAGTTTGCTTTTTAATTGCCATCATTTGGTGGCAGGCACTTAAGCACGCCAGAGCTCAATCAATCATTAAAGCCTCAGCAATTTAATTCATATAAATAGTAAGAATGCAAATATAATTGCGCTATTAAGTTAATTACTATACACATATATTTATTTTTAGCCTCTGAAAATCCCACACAACTCGCGCGCACTCACACAACTTAACATATTGTAAAACAATTATCACCTGTTGCAAATTATACGAATTTTATGCTCGCTGCGTAATATCGGTGGCTGTATTTTTACCTTTTGGCCAACAAGCAAAGCGCTCTCCCTCTCTCTCTCTCTCTTTCTGTCTCTCTGGCAGCGTAAAGCGTTTGCTAGTAGGGCTCATAAATGCTGCAGAGACATCATAAAAATGTTTCAACAACAACAACAACAGCGACCAGCAGCAACAAGTTCAACATCCATAAATCCCGATTATGGTCGCTGGATTTATTGCCAGCCAATGCTAAAGACTCACAACGGCGACGGCGGCCTGCCCAAAACAGTAACACACACACACACGCATACAAATTCAAGCCAACACACACACAAATGCATATGTAAAGTTCTCATGTTCGAATTCAACAAAAATTCTTAATTGCACTTTCTCTTTATAAATTTTTGTTGGTAAATTTTATGCATTGCATTCCTTAAACAAATTCATTTGTAAATAAATCAATTGATTGTTTATAAAAACACAATATACGGTACACATTTGTGCAAATAAACAAATCCCTGGCGCATGCAAATGAACAACATTTAACGCTTTTGCATATTTGTTTGCGCAAAGAAATTGAATTTTTATTGTTTATTTACTGACACGAGCAATAATTTCACTGCAGTTTATTCACCTCGCGCCAATGGGGCAGCCTCAATGCATCTGCGCCCCAAACTGTGGCCATTCGTAGGTATTTTGGGCAACGAGTTGCTCATTAGTCTGTTGCTCTAATCAGCAGTGCCTTGGGCAACGCTCTGGTCACATAAAAAGTGACACTTTTATGGTGCGCATGGAATGCAGTCGGAGGGAGTCTGAGTCCAAGCAACAAATGTGCATTTGCATAGGTTAAATTTACATAGAGAGAAGAGTCAAACGGCTGCTACTACCAAAGCAGAGCCCAGTGTTCATGCCTGGAATGTGAAAAGCAAAGCGTTTTACGAGTCGAGTCGAGTCGAGTCTGTGGCAGCCAACTCTTTGGCAGCCGTATCTTTGCCTACATATCTTTGTATCTTTCGGATGCGTGGACTGAAAGCGTGTGCGCATCTTTCAAATTAGAGCATGACCTGCACGCGCTGCAAATCAAAATATGTAAATAGAACAGAATTGTCACAGCACTCAAGCAAAACGAGCTGCTGCTGCTGCTGCTGTTGCCTTATGCTTCCTGCCTGGCTGTTATCCCTTTTGGCACTGCTCCCATGTTGTGCTCTATTTGCGTCCAGTTAACGCGTTGAGTCATAAAAGCCAGCCGCCCATAGACAGACAGAGAAAGAGAGATAGAGAGAGAGAGACCGTCCCGTGGCTTCTTCTTTACGCCAGCAGAAATTCAAATGTAGCTGCTGCTGCTGCTGTGACATCCTACTTCGTTCTATTTTGCCTTACACAATTCGTTTTATGATTTTATTGCGCTGCCCAACTGATTTATGAAGGCGACGAACCCTTTCGCCTTTCGCCTTATGCCTTTCAAAAATATGAAACGCTGCGTATTCAAAACTCAAACAATGCCCAAAGAGACCGTGAACAATGAAATTAGAGCAGCAGCATTGAGGGTGGCATGCGAAATAAACATGGCCATTGGAAAAGAGAGCTCAGGGGTGAGTCTGTGTTGTTGTTGATATGCACAGAAAGATAATTTAGGGTACGCTTATGTAACTTTCTAAAAAAAAAATGATATGCAGGCAAAAGTAAATTGGAAAACAAACAAATTTGAAAACATCAAGAGTCGAATTGGATATTTTATATATGCTATCAGCTTGATTTTAGCTAGAAATTTAATCGAAATAATTCTTTTCATATTTAAAAGATTTTTATCTTCAAGCTTAGATCTTAACTTTATAGTTATAAGTCCTTTCACAGCTACAAATGCAGTCCAAGCCAAGTTCACAATGCGCACCCAAAGATAACAAAGAGAAAATATAAAGCATCTTGCATCGCGTCCAACTAAAAGGCATAAAAATTCAACAAAAAAATAAGAAGATGGAAAAAATAAGTGTAGAGAGAACCAGCCCAACCTTCATGCCTATAAATCCATCGAAATAATGGATCGGATAAGAGGCGCGCATTTGAGATGAGCTCAAGTTGGAGTTCCAGCGGCGACCACGATTGGTGTGGGATGCGAGCTACTTGTGTAGGTGTGTGTGTGTGTGTGTGTGTGTGTGTCTGCCCCGAAGCTGTAATTTGAAGTGTCTGAGCCAGCAAAACCAATTGCAAAGCTGCTGGGGCGTGAAAGCTAAACTTAAATGTGAGTGTATCTTATGGATACATAAGTCCGCACACAAGATTTGGTAGCATGTGCAATTGCAAATGCCGTCGGCTTGACTTCAACCCACCACCATAGCCCAACTGATCAAAAATTCCAAATACGTTTCAAATTTAATATGTGCATTTAACCCCAAGCTCAAGCTTGCCTCCTGCCTCTTGCCACTGCCACTGATTGTTGTGGGGCGGGCACATTTGATATTTCCTTTATGGAGCTTAAATATGTATAAGCTTAGAGCGCGCTACGTGCCACACGTGTGTGTGTGTGTGTATGTGTGTTGTGTGTGTGTGTGTGTGTGTGCGTATTCGACTAAAAACTTCGCGCCCTGCGTTATTCTATCAACACCTCAGCATTGTCGCTGTAGTCACATGCCCCACTCCAACTCCAACTCCAACCCCGTGTATCCAAAAGCGACGGCTGACGCTGCATACCAAATGAGATTTGCGGCAAAGCGCAGGATTTGCTGTGCGTATATTTGTGTGAGAAACTGTAGCGTAAGTCGAAACTTAAGCTCGCGGTTTGACGCCCGAGTTCACTGTACGCGATTATTCTCATAAGTATTTACATATTTATGCCGTTTAAATGGAAATATGAGCAGGTGTGTGTGAATATGTGTGTGTGTCTGCCTCAGATTGTTGTAACTTAGATAAAGCAAAGCTTGGCATGACTTTTGCATTTTAACATTGTCTGAGATAAACGCAATTTTTTAATCTCAAGCAATTGCTTTTAGTCTAATTACAAGTTAAAGTTCGTAAACTTTATGTATAAACAATTTATTAAAAGCTTTGCTTACTTAATCTTTCAACTAAAGGAAGCAAGCATGAAGTTATACATTCTATATATTCCTCCAAGTCTATTGTAACATTTTTATTTTGAACATTTCTGTGCAAACCTCTTATTTTTCATATAGAATATTTGCTGCATATAGAAACTTAGCCTGAAGGCCTTTGTTGCTCTAGCTATACCAATTGTATTAAATTAAAAAAATAAATATAGAAACTGCTGCAGAATTTTTGAGTTTAGCTTAAACTTATTTTTACCACTGGCCTTTTGTATATTCTTTTCTTTTTTTGGACATTTTTTTAATGCGGCGTGTGGCGGTCTTTGTGTATTTCTACCGAAAATATAGTTCGGTGTAATGAAGTTATTACGAGTCTTAATGCTGAAATTTATGCGCGGCCATTAAAAATCGAAAGACACGTTTTTTGAATATTTTAGCTTATTCGTTTGTCTCTTTTTTTTGTGTTTTTTAAACATGTTTTTCTTTTTTGTCGTCGCCGTCGCCGTCGCATAAATTAGGCGACGTGACTTGTTTCTACCAAAACGATAACGAAGCGCAGGCCTTTGGGTTTGCAGGGTGTGCGCATCGGCCATTGTCAGCCGATATCGGACAATAATATCTTTGAATTTACAATGCAAATTCATTTCGAGCTCGAGCTTAATCGAAGTCTCTGTGTGCAAAATGGAGTTCAAGACCAAAAGGGTTCGCCGACGCCGACGCCAATGACAAACCCAAACCCAAACCCAGACCCGGTTGCTACCTTGACGTTGGTTTGTGCAAGCTTCGAGCATTGCGAACTTTGTTGCAGCTTGGCGGAACATATTAATTGCATTTTATTGGTCTACAGGTGAATTTCTGAGGGGGACAGAGAGTCGCTTGCCTGCTCGCTTGCTTAGTTGTTGTTTGCAGTTTAATAACGCGCATTAAAATCACAGATTTATAGCTACACGCAATCCGATTTCACGACTGCAATTGCCGTCCCGATGCCAAGAGAGAGAGAGGAAAAAACTTTAACCAAACCGCATTAGCCGCATAGCAAGAGCCAAAGCTGCGGACCAACTGGCAACTGCTTGCATTTAGGCCCTATTGGTGCTTTTGGGGTTGTAGTTGGGGTTGTTCAAAGCAAACGGCGAGATAATTAAAATAACTTAGAAAAGGGTTTTGCAGCCCTTCGGCGCGTTTTAGACAAATTTCATTAAAACATTTTAATTGCCGACGTTTTGTATCCAAGAAATTATTGCATTCCTATTCCGGCAAAATTAAACACAATTTCATTTTGGCGCAGCCCAAGAATGTTCTCCCCAAAAGAAAGGGTTGCCCAGCACCCAAGCACCCCCTTGCGCGTTCCCATCCAATGTAATCAGTTCGGCACGCAATACAATCCCCAACTCCAACTCCAAGCTCTGCCCCCCGTAGCTTGGCAAACACGCAATTTTAAAACAACAAGCCTCACGCGCCACAGCCACAGCCGCAACCACCCCCACCCTGCCACACCCACTCCTCCTCCTCCTCCTCCTCATGCTGGGTAGTGGGTTAAAGTGCGAAATGGCCCAAGGACTGTCCCTGCTGCTGTTTCTGATTTCGCGCTGCCTCATTCGATTGCGTAACTTTTCGTTACGTCGGGGTGCGCAACAACAACAACAAACTACAACAACAGCAAACCTCCCCTATGTTGTATATGCCATGTAAATATGTAATTTCCTGTCGAGCTGCCATTGTACTTTACACTGGCGTCTCCTCTCCCCCCTCGATGCTTTGATGCCTAGTTGCTGTAGCCGCAACAGCCGTCGCACTCTAAATTTAGTTAATGAACGTTGTCAGGCACAAGGAACAAGGGCGCACAAAAGCCAACAAGCGTATATACATATGTACACCCCCACCCCCCTCTCTCATGCTCTTCCTCTCTCTATGGAGACACTCACGCACGCACATTTTTGAAAGTAAACAAAATTAGACATGATTATGTTTGTGCCTCGAGACATAAAATAAATTGGCTACGAAAAACTAATCCCAGCCATGCACGTGGATACGCCAATGTTTGTCTCGGCTTCAACTTGCTGATATTCAGTTTAAATTACTTGGCAAGACAAAAATTGAACATACTGAAGTCCAACTTTGGACCTTAAGCAGATCAGGCAATTCAACTTATTTTATATATTGATAAGTTTGTAAGTTTACTTATCTTTACTTATTAAATTCAAATTGTATATTGCCTGTCAAAGTTTAATTTTAATATTTCAATACTTAATGTTTAATTGACACGCTTATGATATTAAGTTTCATTGTATTTTTATCTCAAACTTTTATGTGGAATGCGCTTAGCTTATTTACCAATTAACTGCAGCTACCTAAGGTGCCGCTAATTTATTTAATTCGTTAAATATTCAAAACTTGTTTAATGCACATAAAATGTTGAAAACTATGCGCGCCCAAGCTTTATCATTTATTATGTGACTCAGCTACTAAAACATAAAAATGTTAAACATTAAAAGTGTAAAAATAATGCTTATAAGTATTTAAGAGCCCGTTGACTTGGCGATAAATACGCAGATAAAGCTTTAAAAATAAAGTATAAGAATCCTAAGCCGACGGCTAACTCGAGTTTTAAACGCAGTCAAGCAAATTACACGCATACTCATGCAAGTGAGCGTGTGTGCGTGCCTGCGTTTTGGCGGAAGTCAGCCAACGCCAATGTGGAGCAATCCTTGGCTTGGAATTCCAAGAAACTGAGCAGCGGCCAGTTGAACAAGAAGTCGAGTATGTTCGCATTTTCAATTTGCGGGAAATGCTAAGAGTTGGAAATGTGTGCGACGCTGACGTCGCCGCCGCCGCCTCTGCTGCTGCTGCCGAAAAGTTCTTGGAATACGTTTCCATACGCTCAACCCTCAGTGCCCCTTCCGTCACACAAATACAATTTCAATGACATGTCCCCGGAGTGCAGCCGCTGCCCCCGTCGCTATCTCTTCTCCTCCCACACCAACACACACACACACACACACACGCAGGCAACTAACAACTGCAGCTGAAATTGGTTCATAGACAAATACCAAACGAGGGCGGCTCTGTAGCTCGTCCCTTTGCTTGTCTTGGGCAACATCTGCAAGAAGTTCAGCTCCACCCCCCTAGAAAACTGCACTAGTTCAATATATGGAAGAAAAAGAAAATCCAGCAGCGAATCTGTTAAGAATTATTATGTTGTTATATTTAATGTGTCAAGCTATTAATCAACACCTTACAACACACACACACATTCGCATGAGCATAAAATTAATTTCTATATCATAAACATAAAAGCAACACATTTGAATTTGATTATCAACGCAAATAGAATATACGAGCCATGAATTTAATTTAAGTGTGTAGTTTAGCAATTAGCTCGTAATTTTTAATTGAAAGCACTTGTAAACTTGTGTGCAAACAATTTAAGAACCCGTTAAATCGCTAATCTTGCCCCCACGCAACACTGTGCTCCCGAATAGAGTCACAATGTAGTACAAAGTCCTATGGAAACCAGAAAGTCAAGCAGACTGTTAACAAAAAAAAACTTGAATATATTTTTAAAAAATTCTGCATGTTCCAACGACTAGTAGCATTGCTGCTACGAATCTAACACACCAATCTAATTTTTTCCAACTTTTGAATTTGCCGCCAGCCCAGTTAAGTCCGTTAACACGCGCTCTAGTGTCGAGTCTGCGCAACAGCTAACAAGCCAAGCCTGTGCACAAACCACTGTTATTTTTAACATACTACTACTACTACTAACATACTACCACCAATGTTACATTTAACATTACAGTGCACTATGGCCTTGTTTCATCTATTTATTTTACATAAAGTCAATGTTAAACCAATAAGTCAGTTTAAATAAAATGACAAAAATTCTGCCTGTTAAGTTTACTATTTACAACTGAGCAACTAAAAGGAAAGCAGCTATTGTTATGTAAATCATAATGTGCAGCTCATCAGTTGAGCTTTCCCAGCTTTTCGTTATTATCAAAATGCTTTTGCATAAATTTTAAGTTGAAACACACCCTAATTAGACAAAAATGTTATACTCGCTGTTTTCTAAATAACTTTAAGTCCGTGCTCTGGGAATGTTTTTATAAAAGTGAAAAAGTTGACTGTGGTATATAGAAGAATGAAACTGTACACAGAATAATTATAACCTATTACCTATTCTAATACTATTTCAACCAATGCTTATGAAACTTGATTGGTTACTAAAGAAACGTAATAACGAAATACAAATTATATTTAAATTCAATTTAAGCCAAAAAGAAACATAGAAAACCATATTGCGGACTAAAACCTATACTGCATTTGCATCAAAAAAAAATTGTTAACAAAATTAAACTAAAATTATTAAGTGAAAGAAAGAACTGAAACCCTCAGCTACCTTTATCATTACTCAATTTTAAATTTAGGTGTTCTATTTTAGAAATTAAGTCGACATAATTCTATAAGTAACACAACTATTTATTTAAGTGTACACGTGCTCACACACGAAATGGCCGTCGACCCACCACCATTGGTATAAAACTCGTTCTACGCATGTCTACACCAAAAAAGGCAATACACAAATACAATTTTTTAAGCCTGGCCCCTTTGCTCTGTCGCTTCAGGTGGTGGTGGTGAAAGCGTCGGCACGTTCTGGAGTGGGGTGGGGGGCAGGAGCAGTTAAAAACTTGAATTTTGATTGCAATTTAATCAACTTGTGATTCGTGATTCGTGCAACTGCAATCAGAGTTTATGAAGTAGCCAGAGCTACTGCTGAGCGTTAAGCGAGCGTTAAGAATATTTATGAAATTATTGCCTCAATTACCGTCGCTTGCTAGTTGCAGGTGCGAGGCACGCAACCGCTTGGAAATGGCTATGACGATAATCAAGCGGCGATGGCAATGACTTGACGTTGACTCGACTGGCGCTAATGACTTTAGTGCCACTAATAAATCCATTCAAGCGAACTGGGTACTGGGTACTGTGTACTGGGGACCAAGTTGTCCTGCATTGAGTGCCAAGTATTAAGTGCGCCATCAATTCTCAATGCGCTTAAGCGTTGCCATCATAAAATGTGGCAAAAAGGAACAAGCAAATAGTCCTTTTTGCAGCCATAATGCAGTTAACACCTGATCGGTAATGAACTGTGCACGATACGCGTTTATAAAGAGAATCAGAATAGTTTGCCTTAAGGAAATCAAATTCGCGATAGAATTTCATTTCGTTGAAGCAAATGAAGTTATTTTGCAATTGAAATTTAGTTACTTCTGCTCAGAGTTTGAATCAAATAAATACACAAATTCTTAGCAACTACACATTTGTTTAATTTTGAACTTCTCAAGGTAAGTCGGCACTTCAATCCAATTCTCTGCGTTTACCGTGCTACACTTTGGCAATTGTACTCAGAGTTGAAAGGATTGCAGTATGGCATTTCACACCTTTAAGCCAGAACCCGTTACGGCAATTGCATAGCGCAACTCAAGCGTATTGTGCATATTCAACAACATTGCTGCAAAATGTTGTGGCAATGCCAAATGGCCAAATGGCCAAATGGCCAAATGACTGCGACCTGAGCACATTAAATGACAGCAGCAGCTCCAGCTGCATTAACAGCAGCCTTGAAGCATTTAACACACACACACACACAGAGACGGACGGACGTAGGTGTCGAGTAAGGTAACCTTGCCACACGGCTAATCGTTCAAATTGGACACATGCACAATTTGCAGCAGTTGGGAGCACAGCTTACCTCTTTATATGCAATTGCTCTGGCGGCATGCAACGTTTATTGCAACTGCAACTGCTTAGCAGCCATGGCAAGCGCTGTCTGCTTGCTTGCAATTATTATTTTGCGGCATGCTCACACACGCGACACTTTGTGGCAAGTTGCACTTTAAATCTCACTCGTAATGTTCACTTGAACTATGCGTTTAATAATTCTTATTGTTATTGCAATGTCTAGTTGTTGTTTTGCTTTGCTTCGTTTATTTTTCTTCTGCGCTTTTGACGATATATTGGATTATTGTTGGGACGGTTCTCACGCGCTGCGATCCGCTCCACACTAACAAGAAGTTTATGACCAAATGCCATAAAATTCGTTGTAAAATGTCGAACGAAGCTGGAAAATGTATTTTCCGTTTGCTGCTGCGCCTTCGACTTCTTCTTGCTCTTCCTCTCGCTCTCTTTTTTCGGCTTGTATGTGCATGTATGCGTGTGTTGGTTTTAATTTTGTTTTCGTTTGCCTTCGCTACGTCACCGCCCCTCTTTCGCTCTCTCGCTTGCTCGCGCTCTCTCAAAGCGCTGCCATCTCGTTTCAACACTTGCGCACGCCCAGTGTGTGTGTATGCGAGTCTCTTTTACTGCATTCGTGTGTGTGTGTGTGTGTGTGTATCTTTTGTTTCGCCTGGCATCTGTATCTCTTGCTGTTTGGTATCTCTAAAGCAGACAAAAACAGACAATAAAGCAGCACAAGACTAAAACTGCCCCTGTGCTAAGCTCTCTTGTGTTCTTTCTTTCACTCTTTCTTTCATTCGTTCGTTCGTTCGTTCGTTCTGCCTTTTGGCATTCACATTCGCAGCCATTTTATTGCTCACTCGCATTGTGTTCGCGCCTTTGTCTTGCCTCCATTTTCTCAGTATTTTTGGTATCATTTATGCTCTGTGACAGTTTCCATTCAAAGCGCTCACCCAACTCCAACTCCAACTCTAACTTTAAACAAAGTCTTGGCATTATCTCTTCTGATTTTGGTGCCCAGTTCGTTATTGAAAATGAGGCACCAAACGCATTTAAGCTATGAACACTTGACCTTTAGATTAAAACTCAAATGCATTTGGAGAACATTGAAGATAACAGTTGCTATATCGAATAGAAAAGACTTTAGAATTTAGAGTTTCTTAAACATTAAACTGCGTTACCCAAATACAATTCTATACAATAGAAAAATAAAAGAACCAAGCATACATGGCATTTTAATGATATTAGAGCCCCATACTATAAAATCAATAAACAATATTTTCTACATGCCCACATGCAAAAAGTTCAACGTAGAAAGTTCTTTCAATCAATGTCTGCAGGTATGTTTTATAGTTAATAAAAAGCAACTTTCCCTGAGACTTTTGCCAGCTTGCATCTATCTCATATATACACTAATACCTATGTACTCCAACTGTGTATACCTATTTATATGCTTATACATTTATGTGTTGGATACACGTGTGGCGGCTGCTGTTGGGCAACTTAATTTTCGTAGCATGCTAATGCAGATTCAGTAGCAAACCCCCAAATATGTATAAGCTGTTTGCTGTATTCGGGGGTTGCAAAATTAATGAGTATTTCTCCCCCTTTTACGAGCGTCCCTTCAATGCTTGGGCTTGCGCTTGGGCTTGGGCCACCGCCAGAGACGGAAGCATCAGTCCCCAACCGGAGCAACACGCATTGCATTTGTTTGGCATATTTTACGAGCTTAATTCCTTTGCCAAGGGAGGAATGTACAGCAGCAAAAAGCACACACACACACACACAAACACACATTGGCATCAGAGACCCATTACAGTTTTATAAAATCCGAAAGTTAATCATACGAAATGGCTGCGCTGAAGCAGAAGCAGCAGCCAAGGAACTGGCTTCAATTCCCCCATAGAGTGTGTCAGCCATAAACCAAGAGCTCAGCTGCAGCTGATGCCACATACATTGGCTTTTAGCCCCACTTCAACCTACATAACATACACACATAGGTGTATATAGTATATAAAGCCTTTGTCTGATTTGCAAACTAATTAAAAAGTGACAGCAAAGCAGTTGCTAATGCGCTTGAACTCTAATTGATTTCATTTATCTATTGTTTTCCTTTTCTGTTGTGTTTTATCAATTTGCGCTGTTTTCCTTGTGGTGTCCAGCCGCCACTCAATTTCCATTTAACGAGTACTTAATGCGAGCAAGTGTTTGCTTGGCTGTAAATATTTATGGCCATAGCCTGGCACTTGGGCCGCCTGACCAAGTGTCTGAGTCTCTCATCGCCATAGCGAGTGCTTCATAATTTTATTGTTTTATTGCTGTAATTATACATTAATTTTATCGAGATAGTCGTAAATGGAGGCTCACACAGATCACAACACTCAGCCAGCAATAATGCTCGCAATTGGACCAATTGTAATTAGCCAACGCCGTCCGTCTTGGCCTGCCCAATTAGCAGCAGCAGGAGCTGCAAAGCGTGTGGCGCACATCAATATTCACTCAGAAAATATCAAATTTTATGCCTAGTTGAAATTCAATTGCGGCAATTATGGTGAAAGAAAATTTAGACCAGAACACTGGATCAGGGCTGAGCAAGACAACTAATAACATTTAAGTTTTTAATGGTTAACAATAGGGAAATTCTTAGGTTGCTTGTAGAAATGATGACAGGTTACTATCCTTACCCTGCTGTAATTTAACTCACTTATGTAACTATTAATTACTAACTAATACCTAACCCAGATCTGATTAGCGGCTTACCCAATCCTTGTAACAAATATTGGATGTTAACAGTCGCAATATAATAATTTACATAATTTTTTTCTTTTTAAAGAACAATTCATTTTTATAAATAAATAATTGAAATATTTATTATGGATAATTTTAAATACTTTTTGTTATCATTTTCATTTGCAGTCAACTGTCCAGAGTCGATATTAAGTAAATAAAATAAATCAACTTAATGGGGCCTACGCAAACTTGGACTAGCTAGTCAGCCGATAAGTCCGTATCCAAAAAGAATTCTGGGGACATATGAACTCCACATAAAAAATGTATTAGGTTGCGATTCATTGTAAGTCCTGGCACTTGACTTGAGATTGGGTTAGATATAAAGTTCTTATAAATCAATTCGAAAAGAAAAATAAATTATATTGAACTATTTTTAACTATGTTAATTTAAAGTAATTGGTTCAATTGTATATTTTAATGTAACTTAGAGTGTTTATTCAAAATCAATATTAAGTTGTAATCAGTACTGACAGATTGGTAGACCATTCAAGATGAAGCTGGAAATTCAAATTGGATATTGAAGTAAGTTCAAAAAGCCAATAAAATAGCTAATTCCATACAGAATTTTATAAACTATGCTTAATGTAATTTATTATTGGTAACTTATTGGGCTAATCATAAAAAACAAAAACGGAAATATAGAAAGAAATAAACTGCGCAAACGATTAATGAGCTACTCAAAGCTATTAGATCTTAACTTCATTTATTTTAAATTCGGTAAAATAACTTAAGAATTTAAAATATGCCGTCGGCATTGCAGCCAAATACAATAAATAAATTATAAACTAATTGCTTAAAATTGCATAAATTGTTATGCTTATGAATTACGCACCTTTATAGTAATTTAACACTCAGACAAAGTCATTAAAGAACTTTAATTGCTTTATAGTTTTGTATATCGCTTAGTATTTAGCACTTGGCCAGCGCAGTTTCTTCATTTTATTCAAGTTTTTATTTATATATTGTGAGCGTACATAAATTTAAATGAAACTCTCAGCACGCGGCGTTGGCATCATAATCGAGCCAAGGTTGCACACAAATATGGCTTTTATATGTGATTTTAATATATTAGAATTGATTTAATTGACGTTTTAAAAATTATGCACTATAATTGGCGTATATTACTGTAACTGTGGATTTAATGCCCGATGCTCGCTGCTCGCTGCGATTGGCGCTGCTTATATCGAGCTGGGATTGTGTTGATTCTACTGGTTTATGGCAGACACTGCGCGGTTTTAATTTCGACTTTATGCGGCGATGATGACGACGACAATGACGACTCGCGGGTACTAAAACTCCATTGTAAAGTGGTAAATACTCGGGCGGCGCACCGTAAAAAAACGCCAAGCGCCAAAACCAGAACAACAACATTAAAGACCCACACACACCAACACAGAGTGTGTTTCTCTGTGTGTGCGATTGTGTGTGTTTTGGTGAGTATGCATGAGAGTTTCGTGTGTGCATGTGTAAGCCAAATTCAAAATCACCACTTCGCGCTGGCAGGCGAGCTGAAATCTCTTGGCTTTCGGCTCGTTTTGACTCGCTCTACGTTCGTGATTTCCTGCCAGCGGCAACCAACACTCTCCTTACGCTCCCCTCTTACACACTCTCTCTCTCTTTCTCTCTCTTTCACTCATACTCTTTCTCTCTTGCTGATGCCCCCTCGCTTTAAATTAAAAATAAAGTCCAACTCGATTGAGGTTCTATACACCAAAGAAAGAGAGAGAGAGAGAGTTAGGCGCCTATTTGAATTTTTAGGATGTTTAATCTTTTCAACTAATTGAAGCAGCCTTTCTTATTTCAATATATCAACTGTACCTATAGTTAATATATTTAAATTAAAGTCTACAACAATTATTCTTTGTATTTGTATTTGTTTGGAATGTAAACAGTTGCATTTTAAATAAATCAATTTCGTTGAGGCTTTAAGCAATTTTGTCACAGCTAAATCGTAGCCATTTGTATAAATACTTTAAATTATTGCCAAGAAAACTGAAACTAAAATGAAAACAGCAGCAGTTTGTGTAAAGTGCAAACAAATTGTATACAAGCTGTAATTTATATTATTTTAACGTTCTTGTTTTCATTCGCTTTTGTCGGAATTGAATTACGAGGCAATAATTTACGATGCGACTCACTGAGCTTGAAAAATATTTTGCAATTTCGTGAAATTGTCGTTTGCCAATTATTTTGATATTCCTTCTTCGGTATTGCTTATTTTCTTTTTTTTTGGGCAGCAAATAAAACTGTCCGTCCGCCACCCCTGAAGACCAAACCAAGTCGGCCATCTTGAACGTACAAGATTCCGTTAACTGGCAATGGCAATGGCGACAGTTTAGTTTGGTGTGGGTAACGCTACTGTTTCGTGTTGGGACTACACAAAAGGGACGACGGCTGCTAATCGCATGGCAAATGCGCTACAATTTTGGAAATTGTTCTACACTTTTGCGCATTCCAAAGTTTCGTGGCGATTTGAGCGCCGTCTAAGAAGCGAACAAACGTTTTACGACTTATAAATTATCGTTGTTTTTCTTTTAGTTGGCAAAAGGACACCCAGAAGGGTGTGTGCGGAGGCCATTTGGTATGCCTGTGCCTGTGCCTGGACTCATGGCTCGAATGGCTGCTAGCTGCTGATTGTGGCATAAATTTAGGACAGCCGCCCCATTAAGGCAGTGACAGCCGCAATTTATGGCCTCTGCAAGGCTTGGCTCTCTCATTTTCTTCGCTTGCCATTTCTGTTTATTTATGTGCACACACACACACATACATACAAATATATATATGTATATATATGTGTGTGTATGTGTGTGTGTAAACAGACAAACCGCACATGTGCTGAGCAGTTGCTTAAGATTAAAAAGTCACAAATTCAACTAATAGATCAACCAGACCCATAATAAATACAGTAGCTGGTAAGGACATTAACTTGGCCAGCAGCAAATTGCAATTGATTTTATATATCTATATATATATATATATATATAGATATATATATATATTATGTATAAGAACGTACGCATTCCGAAACTTTTGTTAAAATTTTTTTGCATGCGACCTGATTTCTTATGCTACAAATCATAAAATTCCGTATGCAAATTACATTTTACATTTTGAAAGCGCTCCCCATAAAATGCAAAGATTTTATTATAATTTGTTTTTGTTTGTGATAAATTTTTTGAAAGAACGCACACTGCATTTGACATCAGCTGTGCGCAGGCCATTTTAATATTGCCAAAAAAAAAAAAAAAGAAAACGTAATTTCCGTCGTCGACATTTTTGCCACAGGGCCATTAAAGTGGTGCAACGTCCAATGGCTTCATCAGCGTAAAAGCTGAAGCCCTGGCAACAATGAAGGCGCATGTCAGAGTTGTCAACCATGCGGAAGAGGCAGAAAATAAAAAATAATAATCATAATAATGACATCGATAATCAACGGCAGACAATCCTTTCGGCGTTTAATGGCATCGCGTATACGCCTAGTATGCATAATGCCAGCGATAAGCAAATTGAAAATTGCACAAAGAGCGACAGTGAGACAACGCAAGTGTGAAAGCAGTGCAAAGCACTTTTATTATTTTGTTTAATTGCTCAATAACAATTTTTTACTGACGCGCGTCGGTAGTGGAGGAAGAAGAAGAAGCAGCAGCAGCAGCAGCAGTTTGTCGACTTCGGGCAACACAACTTATCATCGTAGCCATAGTTCATGACAGCCAAATGGCAAATGGCACCCATTCGTCTGCCAACGCCCTTTTTATTACACTTCTAGGCAGTTGAGTTGCCTTCCGTTGAGTTGAGTTGACGGAGGGTTACGTTACGTTTCTTTTGCATTTGTACTTTTTTTTATGGAACCTCGGCTTGAATGTAACCAAATTGTAGCCAAGCTCGCTTGGCTCGACAACTTATTATTGATGGTTGCCAACTAATTGAGTCATAAACTTAATTTGATGGCTGCTTCACTTGATTTCAATAACTGCTCGAATCAATGCAAGCCATAACTACGATTCAAATGGCGTGAGTGCTACACTAACTCAATTTGCATAATGAGTTGGCATGTTGGGTATGGGTATGACATGGGTATGAGTAACAGTAAGTGCGCCGTTTATTTCTTGTAATTAAATCAGCAAACGTTACTCTTTATGAGCTTCCGTTGTGCGGGTTCAGTGAACGTGTCTACGCTGTTAAAAGTCAAATGGCTCCGATTAAATCTTAAATAGTTGTATTAATTTCATTTCAATTACTTGGTATTTGATGTGTTTAATAAAATGAGTTTTTATAAATTTATAAAAGTTTCAACTGCTTGGATTTATTCTATTGTACAGTTACTCTCTGGGCATGCTGAGCAGCTCTCTGCTCTCTGCTGTGCGATGCTAAGTCGAGATAAGCAAGCAGGCTATAATTTATGTAAATGCTGTGGTGGCACCATCATGTTTTGGGGGCAACAAGATGGCGGTCGACGGGAAGACAGACAGACAGACAACGCCTGGTTGCCGGTTGCCGATTGTCGGTTGCCTGTGGCGAGTTAAATGGGCGCGTCTGCGCTGCGGCTTAGAGGCGTTCTCAGCGCAGATTTGAGTTGCGTCTGATGTGTCTGTGTACGCTTGTTGTCTGGCTTGGCTTGGGCTTGGTGTGGTGCCCGCGTCTTGCGTTCAATTACAAACACATAAATTCCCATTTCCATTTGACACATGACAACCCATAAAACTTGTTAAAAAGTACAGCAACAAAAGGCCAGCAACCTCACGGTGGTCAGGCTGACTCTGACTCTGACTCTGACTGCTGTCGACCACGACAGGGTCTCGAAGCGAAGGAAGCAAGACACAAAAACTGTATCCAAAATGGTTAAATCTGCTGCACAATCTCAACGCGTCGCACATAAAAGACGCGGGTTCCCTTTATTTTTACGAACGCCGAATGATATCAGATTTCTCCGCTCTCATACATTTTTTTTGGGCTCAACTCGACTCAACTCAAGATAAAAGCAAATGGCGTACATTTTTATGGAGTCCACCACCGCCAGGCTCATTATACAAATCCCATTGATCCACCATTAAAACTAACTTCTCCAAATGGACAACAGCGGCACCAACAACAACAACAATAATCAATACAATACTTAGTAACATTTTTATGTTGACTGGCAGCTTGAACAACAAGCTTTGTTTCATATGTAAATGTAGTTGCATTTCTAAAGCACAAAGAGCAACTTGCAACAAACTAACAGACACGTATGTAAATGAAAGGCTTTCAGTTTTAAATGCGTATTATGTGTAGACACTATTTGCTTAAAAAAATATATAATTCAACTGATATACATGCTTTGTTATATAGTAAGTACATGCTATGTATGTAGTCCATACACATACCCCCGAAGTAGACAAAGGATATCCGCCAGAGATACGTTGGGAACAAATCCACTTTGTGACAGCAATCCACATAAGCTTGGCCAAGCATTTAATGTCATAAAAATGAAATTGACATTTTCGGCAACTCCGTTGTTGGCAATAAATTTGCTTCTTTTTCTTATTGTTCTGCTGCTGCTGCTTCTTGTCGTTTATTTCTACGCATTTCTTTGCCACTCACAAACAATTCAGATTCAACATTGTAAGAAATACAGTCTCAGCTGGAGCTGGAGCTGATGCTCAGGCTGAGGCTGAGGCAGGAGCTGGACTGTAGGAATGAGAAAAAGGTTGTTGGAGCGACTGCATTTTTTCTTTTGCTGTAGTTGGAGTTGGAGCCGCCTTTTCTTTTACGAGTTCACGTATACGGGTTGAGCTTTTGCAGTGAAGCGTACCGATGCAGACCAGGCAAACGATTTGGATTTACAACAATGACGATGACGCTCTAATTTCGCTTAGATTTCGCAATCGACTGAGCAGAAGCGTTCGTACCGTGCGTTTCTTTTATTACCGCCGGCATTTGTAAAAAGTGCCAGCACGCCGCACTTGAATGCCATTCGCAGTTATTTTACATTCACGCGAACGCGAAAGAATCGAAATTCCACTCACTAACACCAATCGATCCACCTTTAGTTGGCAGCAACACATGTTGAACTGCCGGCAAGCCGAGAGATAAACTGATTTGCATCTTGGCACCGACAGCAGTTGCTGACCCATCGCCCGCTCTCGTTGACCTTGGACACAAGACGCTACTAAAGATCACTTAACAAAACCGAAATGGGTTTAGAAATCGCCCATGCCCAAGCGCATGCACTGTGTGGGCGATCCTCAAGGTCATGCATTTATTCTAATGGCTTACGCTCAAGCCTTTGTTGCATCTTTTCTTACGCAACACATAACTCGTTTAATTGCTAGGCCGAAACCAAGGTCAAAGACAGATTTTATGCATGATTTAAGTCAACCCCAATGTCCCAATTGCTTGTTTGGCGAACATTTTCAATTGCATTCTTGGATAGAATTTGGAATTCAATTCCTTCTGTTTTAATGATTTAATTACTTTAAATATAAAAATAGTAATTTATTATCAAAATAATTATAAAAATACTGTTTAAATTTTATTTGAATTATAATTCAAAGAATAAATTCCATTTGAATCACAATTCAAACAAAACATTCAATTTGAATTAGAATGCAAAGAATGAATTCAGTTTGAATTAAATCAATTTAATGCATTCAAAATAAAAAAGAATTACCTGAATATCATAACCATTCTTCAAGAATGCTTCTAAGCGTAATTCATATTCAGCTTGGAAAATAAATGCATTCAAAAATATCTTATTTTATCAAGAGGAATTAAATTCAAAAATGTTTTGAATCTTTTTTTCTCTGACTAGTGCTTTTTATTAAAAGAAAATAATTGTTTAGCTTATGAATAAATAAAAAAATAAATAATGCTATTGTGATATAAATTGGATGAAGTAAAGACTTAAATAGTTCTCTGTTCTTTTTTTCTAACTTTAAAGTATGAATTTAAAGTCATTTTCCTTCTTGAACACTTCAGTATCTGATAAGGCGATCGATAAATAAATAAATAAATATATACTACCAAGAAAATTCTTGGATGAGCTTAGTGAAGTAAAGCAAATCTAAGCTGCTAAGAGTTGTAAGCCACCGCAGCATAAATGAGATTCTATGTTTGTATTTTAAAATTTAACTGAACCGTTAAGAAATTGGGATTGCCCCGAAACCAACTACTTGGCTTTTCTCAACGTCGTCTGTGTGAGCTATACAACGTTCACAATTCCCATAAGAATTATTAATTTAAATCAATATTAATTTTAAGTAAGTTGTAAGTTGTTATTTTTTCCAGTGTACTTTTGCATTTTATTACTCTTGGCGGCCATTATGGAATTAGGCTCCGCCCACTTACAACCAAGTTTCAAACCATATAATGCAAAGAAAGCGCCACCTAGCGGCGTAGCGCAGAACCAAAACAGTGTTGTTACAGCGACTGTTAACTCTGAGCTATGTTAATGTTAGCTCACTGGCTCCGAGGTATTAGCAGACACTTTTTTTTAACTAATCGAAATTATTTATTTGAATTCAACAAAAATTGAGATTTATTGTTATTATTTATACATACTCCAAAATTACCTAACACTTGTGTGTGACTTATTTACTTTTTTTTGTTATGTATTGTTGTTTTTTTGGCGAGAAAAACATCTACAAACATCTGCAGTTCAGAGTCCTGCTGGCACGCCTACGTGTTCATGCTGCGATACCCTCTAGTCAAAATGTACCAAAAGTTTTAATCCGTTCTTTATCTGTTATTTATTTATTTTTTTTCAATACTCGTACATTATTGGCTGATAAAAGATGAATACATAATTATTATTTATACATACTATGTATCGTCAACTAAATTAATAAAAATAAATAAGTTTGCTAGGTAACAATTTTGAATATTATTATTATAATAATTATTTTTTAAAATTTATTTCGCCTATGAAAACCGGATTTACATTTAGTTAATCTGTCATTGGCAAAAAACATTTGTTTTAGAAATTCAAAGCTACTCTTTATAGGGTATGCAGAAGTTGGGCATGCACAACTAGCAGCGTCGTTTCCATTATGATTCGCCATTGCAGCTCACACTGTTGCGACTTAAGTCCCGCCCACAAGAAATTCAATACCACGTCAGCGCTGTTATTGTTATCTGCGAGCAGCAACAAAGTGTGTCGCAGTTTTATAAAAGAAACACAACAGCAGTTTGCTTATGTGTGTGCGTGTTAGTGTGAGGGTTGAAGCGCGTGGTTCCATTTTTCAGAGACGGATTAGGAAGTGCCGCCATTGCTAATAACATTCACCCGTATCGTATTTACAGCCGTACGTGATCTTGGGCCACGGATGTCGTGGGAACTTTTGCGCCCGCGCCATTTCACGCTCTCCCCATAAAGCATAAATGGAGGCAGGAAACGCTTTTTATTTCGAACTACTATTGGCAGCCGGGGCGTATAATTGTATCACGTACGCTCAAATAGTGCAATATACTTAAGCTGCGATAAAACTCAGGAAAGGAAAACTTTGTCTTTTTAATTGGACTGCTGCAGTGCATAAAGAATATAAGAAAGCAATACCTATTTCAATGAAACTAACGGATAATCAAATACATTTTTGATGAACAAATTTAATGACACTCCAAAGGTATGTGAGATTATTAATTTTATGAATATACTTAATTATTATGATAGGTTTGCTATTTTACTCTCGACTTACTGAATTGATGAAAAGTTAATGGATTTTGAGACTTAATTATAAACATTAACGGGATATTCTAAACAAAAAGGGCTGTACCTATTTTCTGGCACTCTGGTTTGCAAAAATAGAAAAAGATTTTATTTTTATGCGATGTTCGAATTGTTCAGCTAATGATTATGCTATAACACTCTTTTATATTTTCTAAAAGCAAAACAGTATAGAAAACTACAATAAAACTAACTAGTTCACGTTATCGCGGTGGGAACAAGTGAAATAAAAAAAAGCGAAGCATTTTTGTCAAAACAATTTTAAAGCCCAAATTTTGCTTGACACATTTAATGCTTAGCTGTTTGGACTTGTTCCATCACTAATTACCCATCATCTATTGCAAATGTTTTATTTATCAAAGCTTTCATAATAAAATAATAGAATAAGTACACATTTGCCAAAGAAATCTATTTAATGTCACAAACTAACTAACTAATCGTAAAAGGCGCAGGACTTAGAGAGATTTTATTAATTGGAATATCGAAGCCTATTTTCAAAAATAATTAATTTCTTATTTTATGCAAATGTGTTCATAAGCACCAACCCATCTGCAGCCAGCCAATTAATCTTTAAATAAGTTTAATGATTAAATATCACTCAATGAGAATTCCAAGCCAATTTAATCAGGAAAATTCTTGCCTTAAGCCATCAAAAAAGTAAAAGACAAGCGACGAAGATTTATTATTTTTGTTCCATTTAGTCTGTAATCTCACTTATAAAATTACTTTTAATATATATTATGAAAAATTGAGTAAAATAAACTTAAAAAATAACATATTCACGTGCAACTATATAAAAATCATTTAACGTAAACGAAAATTTTGTAATTAAGCTGCAGTAAAGTCTGACCGCGAAAATAATTTAATCACCAAAATAATGTTTATTTTCGTAAATAAAACCTTAAAACGGATATATTAATTATGTTGTTAATATACAATATATATTATATTACTAATATGACGCATTTTTATAAACATGTATATAAATAATAAATATAAAAAGGATACTTTTTATATCCATTTAACGAAATTTGAAATAATAAAAAAATACTTTCTTCTGTAAAATTTCTTTTTGGATCCTGTGTTATTATTGGGCTCTATATATTCCTTTATTGATACAGCGACCATTTATTGAAATCAATAAAAAAGACGAATATATGTTTCCTAGAACCAGCTCGAAACTGACTTTGGGTAATTAGAGGTTGATTTAAAATTCTGTGGCAACCTAGGTAGTCTAGATTTTTCAAATTTAAAACGCTTAAAAAATTATTTACTAATTAACTTAAATTTAAACTTATTTTAGAAAAACTAGCTCAAGCGCTTTTTAGAAATCTATTACTGAGGAACATCACTTACCAATTGATAGCCAAAGTGTTAGCTCATGGGCTTTCTTCGATCAGCTTTTGTTTTACCAATCCAAATGTGCATTGAATTGAAAGTGAATTTGAGGATCAGAGAGTAAAAGTAAATCGCACTTGCAACTGTCACATAAAATCTATTTCCCGTCGGCGGAAATAAATATTTAAATTTAAGGCTACCGGCTTTAGAGGCGACAACGCGTTAACAGTAGCTAGTTAGTTGTTAATTGGCTATTAACCACTAGCTGTAAACAATTGCAGACGATTGAGAGTCGTTAAAGCCAACGCTAAGCGGTCAATACATATGCATGTATATATGTAAATTGATGGCCATACGTCGCGAAAGGTTTATGGAGAGTAGCTCACAAATTTGTTGGTTTATTATTGCTGTTATTATTATTTGTTGTGATGTGCGATGTTAACTATTGCATTTATTGTTCAAATTTAATGTTGTTGTTATTGCTATTCGGGGTTTATTATCTTAACACTTTCGACAAAAGCGCGCGCCGGCGGCCAAACTGAACAGAGCAGTTCCAATTTAAGTTGGAGCTATGCGTATGCCAAGTATATGATGTGCGGAACGGAACGGAACGTCATCGGGAAACGCTCAAACTGTGAATGCGATGTGCGAGTTTTCTGCTGGGTGTGAATAGCTGTTAGATTCCAGGAATTGAATCACAACCACGCCGACGCTAACTCCGACATTGAGTCCGACTGCGCGACTCCAAGCTGCCAACACCCATACCCAATAAGCAAGAGCAATAGCAACAGCAACAACAGCAAAGCGACCGTAACGAAGCGTCACAGAGAGCGGAGCAGAGCACAGCACACAGAGCATAAGAACATATTGGCAAAGTAGGAGACGGACATGGGCTCGTAAATAGTAGATAAACAAATAAATAAATAAGTGTAAGGGGGACACACAGACACAGACACAGACACACGTTGCTTAGATATATGACGGGGTTATATATCTTTACACTGCCAGACTGACAGACTGAAAGACAGACAGACAGAAAGCCGACAAACTCGATATCTAAACCGATTTCGTGTTCGATACAGTTGGCACTTCAAGGGTTGCTCTGCCATCCGCTCCAGTTACATAAAATCGCCCACGCGATGCAGCCAAAATCAACCACCATTGACTTCTCACCTACCCCCAATGCGCTATCCCATTATGGTGGCTGTGGAAATCAATCCCTATTGATTGCTGCCCTTTTGCAGTGCGCAAACTCTCGTTTGACTGCAGATACAAGATACATGCGAAAACTCAAATGAACTTTGGTATACAATTTCCCCGTCTAGAGGTCAGACTGTCAAATGAAAATTTTTGGCCAAGCACTGCGCTGAAAACGAAAGTTGCTATTATTAAATAGATTGTACAGTGAGCAACCAAACACTGATTCACTATATAAAAATGTTACGATTCCTACGATTTACAATTGCTTATTGTCAATTAAAATATTGACTGCTACGCATAAAAACTGATTCGAATATAAAAATATAGCGTAGCATTCAAAATAAAAGCAAGCAAGCTAAAAGGGTTAAGACTTAAGTTGCCTAATAACTATTGAAAATCAAATCGTTTATTGATATACCCAGGAAAATGTGAAATCAAACATTAAGCTGATACAAAAATTAAGAACATTGCTTTTAAATTTTAAAAGTATTTTTCAGGCAGGCTACTCGGATAATTCATTTCCGACTTCATTCAAGAATCACATCATAATAAATTTGAGAAATATCGCTTATATAGCACATGCTACAATTATAATTTATACTGCTTATTATTTATATTTATATAAAAATAAAAAAAAACTGTTACTTTCATGCAATTTCTACCACTTAAAGTCGAAAGTGAATCGCGACAAGAGCTACAGTGTTACAAAAATATTTAAGCTCATGTCTGTCTTGACAGATTTGCTTCACCGAGCATGACCTGTCATGTGCCAACAAAGGCCTGGTTGCTCCGCCAGGTGCTCCACAGCCGATCTTAACGGGCATTCTCTATGAAACGCGATTGAAGCGATGTTTACACGCGAAATGTGTTGCAAGTTGTCATGTTTCAATAGTCTTGTGTTGTGGCCGCGGTCACTTCACTTCCTTAAACGTTGCTAAAGCTGCTAATTGCTAAAACAAACAACGCGTGCTAGCCGACGGCCAATACAACACTAAACTAAATTGTTCATATGTCAATGTGTGTTGAAGAGGATTTTAACTTGCTTTCAAATACACAACGGTATTGGTATAAAAATTATAGAATATTATATCTTTTAATTGTAGCTGAGGCAAGTGATGTATTGGTATTTATTTTTATTTAATTTAATTTATTTAATTTATTTAATTTATTTAATTTTTTATTTACTGATAATTTTTAACTGCCAATATGTATAAAAGCTGTTGTGGAAACTGGATATGGAAAACAACGAGGTTTTTCGCAAGATATTAAAATTATATCACAACTTTTATTCGATTTCAAATGTTTATTTTTGGCAAAACTTGCACAAATCAAAGTTACAAAGATTATCTGCGATATGTAGTCAAGGAATTCAAGGCATACTGTCTAACTATTTTCGAGACTATCCAATAGTAGCGATTAAAAGACAATAATGCGGCAGTGTAGAAATAAATATCAATACAGAATAGTCTCAGAATGTTAACCTCTCGATTCAAATTTGAAGTTAGCTGCTGTAATTAAATAAAATGCAACATAATTACTTTCTTTCGCTAAAGCTAAAGTCTCGGGTCTTACCTTGGTTTATACAGAAGCTTCAAAACAAAAACCTCATGGAATACAAATTCAACTCTACTACCATATTCTTCTTCTTCTTCTTGTGTGATCACCACAACCAGTTATCGGGTTCAGACAATTAAAGGTATTTCCTTCCAGGCCCTTCTGTCCTCTGCACGCCTTTTCCAATTCCGCATCCCATGGAATGAGATGGCTTTCTCCACTTCGTAATCGTAAAGCTCCGGACAACGTCCGGGTCATCGTAGAGCTCATACAGCTACTTTCGAATACGGATGAACTACTATCATATTACTGTTACCAAAATAATTTTAGATGCATTCATATTCAAATGTTTTAACTCTCTAAGGCTCTTCGAAGGACTTGTCTTCGGATGCTTATCGTTATTACCCCAAAAGTAACTTTATTTATTGAAGCTAAATTAACTAAACATAAAGTTGTGTATAGAGCTTCAGTTTGTGTCAAAACTGTATATGCTAAGCTAGGAGTTAACATGAAGTAACTCGCCCCATCCGAATCGGAGGAGATTCGTTTATGTACAATAGTTCAAAAAAGCTGCATCTTAAAAAAATAATTAGCTTGAAATTAAAAAAACACTGCCAGCAAGAAAATTTTTTGAAGCCAAAATTCTACTTTAATAAAATTTTATATTTATTCCATTGTCAAGTATGCGGCTTTACTAAACTAATATTGAGCTTAGTATAATATTTGCTTCGACAAAAAATTTAAGAAATTATGGCATTTGCCCTAAAGATTACATTTATGTTGCACGCATTTCAGAAATGAACATCCCACAAAATCGATTTAAATGTAGTATATTAACATACGTCGGATATATACATACATAAGTATACTTGAGGTTGGCATGTAACATGTTAAAAACGGAAAGCAAAGTCACGCACACAGTCAGTTCTTGGCCACAAATCAATCAGTTGTTGTCAGTCAAATATTTTGACTTGTAGATGGCTATACACGCGTTATAGACTCTGAGTTCTGGAGTTGTACTAGAGGTATGTCTGTGTGTGTGTTTGTTTTTTTTACTTACCGCCGAACAATAGACAAACTGTTTAAAGCCGAAATCGCACTTTACGCCTGATTTGCATTTGCCTGTGAGCCAAAAGGCACATGTGGCTTGTGAGCCAAGATCCTTGTGATTTATAGCCCACAAAAATGCGGATACTACTCGACAGTAGTCGACTTGACATCGGCATGCAGCGAGATTGATTGTTACTTAAATCGCACTCATAGTTTTTGAATGCAATAACTGAAAAACTAAAATCATATAGCTGTGTGTATAGTATATGGAGCTACTGTTTGCTGTGCGCTTAAAGCGGCTGCTTGACTTTGCCATTGAGGGCTGCTCTCAAATGGCGAACAAGATGGCCGCTGGCAGCGTTTCACCACCAAGAAATTGCGTTTGAGTGGGTGTGAGAGGTTGGCCGGGGGGCTGGCGGACTGGCGGCACCGGCCGTCTTGATACTTATGTCGAGAAAATGGAAAATTCGATGTTGCCATAAACATTTATTGCTACTTTGGGCAAACTCTATTACAGCCAGCCGCTCCTCATCTGCAGCCCCGGCGGCTCCCCCTTAAATGTGAATGCGCAGCCGCCATTTTATGAGCCGCGCCTGGACACTTATGGCATCATCAGGATATGGGCAGACGCCACATGGTCCTCCTGCTGGCTGTGACTAGCATAGTGCAGCAACGGATTTTGCGCTTAGCCCGTGGTTAATGGAAAAAGCCAGCACTGGCTCTGGCACTCGCACTCGTATCGGCGGCCGTTTTATTGATGCTGGGCACTCGGGGAAAATGTATACAATTTCCATTTTTATAACTTTCAGCGCTCCAGTGCGCAACAATAAAATAAGCAAATGTTCGCATTAATAAAACTTAATGGCCACAAAGCATCCAAATTGGGTTTTTGCGCACATAGCAAAGTTTTAAGCTATAAATGAAATGAAAATGTCTGAAAATTACTGAAAAGAAAATCCTGTCAAACACAAAATCTTTACACCATACTCACAAACAAAATAAAAGCAGCAAACAACAAAACTCGATCAACTATGAATAAATACGTTTCCCTCGGTGTATTCACTGGCTTTTGGGTCATATTCGGCATTGTTGGCTTCTTTGTGGCCAAACGCTTCAAGGAGGTTACTATAATAAGATGCTGTGTCCTACTCTCCGCCGTCTGCTGCTGGCTCCTCTGGCTCGTTACGTTCCTGATGCAGCTGAATCCACTAATAGGTCCACGTGCTAAGCAAGTTGTCATTTACGGCATAATGACCTATTGGAAAAACTCCTACATTCACGACAAAAACGATCCATGAAGTTTTAGTAGAACAATTCGTAGCGCTGTTTAAAAACAAACTTCTTTTCACTCGCTTGTACTAGATCTGTAATGCCATCATTAAAACTTAGTTGCCTGCCAGCGATTTTCTTTATATTACTTGTGAAAATAGAAAATTCCCCCGAAAAGTGCAAAAATGTATTTAGAATTTTTAATACTTTTAGAAGTTTCAGCGAAAAACAATTTATTTATTTTTGTACTTTCTTTACATAGTATAAGAACTTTTCTTTTGATAACATTTGTAGTATTTTATTGCTCAATTTACGCAAGAATATTTTTTGTTAATTGTAAGTAAATTAATACTAAGTTCTTAATGCTAATTTATTATTCGAAGTAAACATTACATGAACCAAAATGAATTGAGGCATTATGTATCGGAGATATACATGTAAAATAGCTTATTATCAACTGTTTATGAAGTAATTTTAAAAAATAACTAGAGAGATAAATTAATAACTCATTGCACAAAAAGTGTAACTACCTATGAAGGAAAATTAAAAGAATTAATAAAAAACGTATATACATACCAAATTTATAAGTCTAGCTCCTATCTATAGTCTCTGAGTTCTTCATGATACACAGATAAATGTACAGACGGACATCGCTAAATCGACTCAGTTTGTTTTGCTAATGCGTATTTGTCACATCTCCGCAACCCCTTTAGATAGGAAGGAAGGATATATGAAAGGCAACAGAGCTAAGTCAATCCTTACTTTATACTGATAGTTTTAATTAAATTATAATAAAAAAATGCTTTTATATTAAAACAAATCTTTAACTCAGAAATTAATTCGCGCTTTGAATTTTTTTAGAATTAATACGGCTTAGATTACTTTTTTTTTTTTTAATAAAATGGTCAGCAGTTTAAAAACTCAAATGCTAAACAACTATTCAAATTTCTGTGTTTTCTTTTCAATATTTAGAATCATTTGCAGCGAAGGGAATTTTATTGATTTTATGAACTTCAATGAATGGAAATTTTCGACGTATTGTAACGTATTGTAATTTATCCACTATACACGTAACACTGATCGATTTATTTTAATATTTCTCTAAATTCAGATTATTGTAATGCCTTTAAATAAATATAAGCATTTATATTAATTTAAAGCTGATATCTAAACTTTGTCATAAAACAGAACAAAAAAATAAAAATTTTAAGATTAATCAAATATCGAATTCAGTCACTTCATTCGCAAATTTTTAAATATTTACGCTCGTTAATAAAATTATATTTTTTTATAAATTTTGAATTTCCTGCCAATTTTCAGCTAAAACATTTTCACTCGCCAGGGCGTCGACAAATCGGTTTGTGCATTTGCTAAATAGGTTACTGACACTACCGCTAGATGGCAGTCTTTTATTATCTGCAATCTATTTTTATCTAATTTATTCGCTCTGCACAATCCAAACAAACGATATCTTGGAATGCCATAAACGCTAATAAAATTATAATTTCATACTTAATTTATACAAACAACAAACAATTTAAAAATGTAAAATATGGAATAAAACTAAAATATGCATTCGGTTCAACCAAAGTCAATCGCAATAAGAGCATCAAAATACTGATCAATATCTGTAAGTAAATCAAAAACTTAGTTTAAGAAACTGCAGCTAAATATATTCCGATTTACCTGTAATAGTTTGCCTTGAAAGGTCCAGCCTTGTTCAAGCCCAGGAACTTTGCCTGCGCATCGGTTAGCTCAGTAAGATGTGCATCAAAAGTGGACAAATGCAGACTAGCCACATACTCATCCATTTTCTTGGGCAGCAGGTAAACATCCGACTTGTAGCGTCCCGGCGCCGAGTAGAGTTCAATGAGAGCCAATGCTTGTGTGGCCGAGGCAACGGATACCACAAACGATGAAATGGTTGAGCACGCGAGATTAACCAAGCGCCCCTCGGCCAGCAGTATTATCATCTTGCCGTCTGGCCAAATAATATGATCCACCTGAGAGCGCACCCGTTGCCAGCTCAGCTCCGGCGTATGCAAGCTGCTCACATCTATTTCCGATGTAGAGTGTCCCATGTTGCATACAATGCATCCGTTTTTCATGCGGTTCATATGATCTCGAGTAACAACGTTCTTGTTGCCAGTGGCAGTAACCACAACGTCAACACTGCGTATGACTTCCGAGAGACGCACAACACGAAAACCATTCATTGCCGCCTGCAAAGCGCAAATGGGATCAATCTCCGTGATATAAACAATGCAGCCCTGACCACGCAGGGCTTCCGCACAGCCTTTGCCCACATCTCCATAGCCGCAAACGGCAATCTGCTTGCCGCCGAACATAATGTCTGTGGTGCGCTTTAAACTAAGGATAAGGATAAGGACATAGAATATAATTCAATCGATGCAATGCTTTTTAGGAATGGCGTACACACCTGTCCAATATGGAATCGCGGCAGGTGAAGTAGGTATCAAACTTGTTTTTGGTCACCGAATCGTTGACATTCATGGCCGGCACAGTCAGTTTGCCAGCTTTGGACATCTGATAGAGCCTGTGCACACCCGTTAAGCTCTCCTCCACAATGCCCTTAATGGACTTGAAGTATTCCGGATATTTTTTAAGTATCAAATGCGTAGCATCGCCGCCATCGTCCAATATCAGATTCGCCTGCCAGCCTTCCTTATGCACACACTTGTCCAGACACCACCAAAAGTCCTCCTCCGTTTCACCGCGCCAAGCGTAAATGGGCACACCAGCTTCAGCCAAAGCAGCCGCCACTGCATTCTGTGTGGAGAATATATTGCAGGCCGCCCAGCGTACCGAAGCTCCAAGCAGTGTTAGCGTCTCAATGAGCACAGCCGTCTGGGCATTGACATGCGTGCAGCCCACGATTTTGGCATTGAGCAGAGGTTTATCATCTGCGGCTCGCTTACGCAAAGCCATGATGCCGGGCATCTCCTGTTCGGCGATCTCAATCTCTCGCCTGCCAAAGGCGGCCTTGCCAATGCTCTTGATGCAAAAGTCCGAGCTGCCACTGGAGTTTTGCTGCTTGTTGTCCTTCGGAGAAAAGTCATCCTCGTCGGAGCTGCCAGTGAAGCAGGCTAAGCAGAAAGTAAGGATAAGTTAAAGTTAAGAGACTCTTTTTTGTGTTTATCTTACCAGAGCTAAAGGAACAGGTGGAGACGTCGCTGAATCGACGCGCTTCAAGATTCGGTTTTTTCACAGAAGTCTGTTAAGAGTGCGAAAATATTTAATAAGATTTGTTAATTAAACGCTAATGTAGTTTAAGCCAGTTATAGATTTCTACTGATGATTGGCATCGTTTAGTGTGGCAGCGATAATTAGACAAACCAATTGTAGCTGGCAAATGCGAATTTTCACTGGACCTTAAACTGCCAAACTGATAAATTAATGTATTCACCCCTCCCCTCCCCCCGCCAAGCTAGATGTATGCTTAATACATTTGCGCTGTTCATCTGTCTTATTGAATAAACATTAATAGCAGTATATCAAGTATATACACATACATATGCATGTGAATATGTGTGTGTGTGTGTGTGTGTGTATATATGCAAATGCTGTCGGCGAGAACAAGCACGTGACCTGTTGTTTCGCTTCTTCAATTAAAGCGAATCAATTTTTTTTTTGTTTTTTTGTTATTTTGTTATTTTAACTTTTGTTTTTACCTTATCGGCCAGACTCAGGTCGGCAAACGTTGTCTCAGGCATTTTACTCATTTTGTAGGCACTGCAATATTGACAATGAATTTTATTCTAGTTCTAGTTGTTTGTGTCAAGCGACTCACCTTTGGGAAAAACTGGTTTTATGCTCAAGTTTATCTAATGTATTGATATTGATATTGATATTGATTTGTGTTTGTTCTTTTTTATTCCGTATTTCACTTGCTATGCAGCTTGGTTCAATCGAATGTGCCTGGCTGGCTGCAGATCAGCTGTGTCTGGGGTTATTCCTCTGTCTGCCTTTGCGTCTTTGCTTTCGTCGTTTTGCGCTGCTACTGATCAATTTGCTGTATTGCTGCTGCTGTATTCTCGAAATTCCAAATGCTGATGCCTGGAGACAGAAACTCGTGCGCTCTCGGCTGGCGCGAACAACAAACTAATTCACATCAACTGGTACTGGTTATGTTTATGGCAATCGCGATCGCGATCGCGATCGCTCTCGTTTAGAATTATTACAGCAACAAATTAATACAAATCGAGAAGGAGAACCACAACAACAACAGCAACAATGCAAACAATAGTGAGTGCAAGCGAAAAATAGAATGCCATTAAATTGCTGCTCATTTCAAAAATAAAAAAAGAAAAAGTACAGCAACAATAAGCGCGAGCATCTTATCTCGCAACAGTAAAACTCTTATCGCGCTCTCTTCGCATGCAGGTGCTCTCTCTCCAAAGCGCTCTCACGCCTTTTTGCGCTCTTGCTGTTGTCTGTCATATAGCCTGGAGTTTAGTGGGGGCTTATCAATGGTTTGGCTTGACTCATGTGTGCAGATTATGAAAATCAATCAATTGCCGGTTTGACGTAGGCCTCCCACTCCTCCTACTAAATATAAACAATGTGCAGCTATTAATATCAAATCAACTGATTACAAGTTGTAGCAATGCAAATATATGATAAGTAAACATGTTTAATACAACATTATTATTGTTGTTGTTGCTGTTGTTGTTATTGTTACTTAAATGTACAAAAGCAACTTTAAGTTTTCTCAGCCACTGCAAATTATCAAGGCTAAACTGGGTTGTTTGCATTTTGCAAGGGTGGAACGAATTTTGTTTACTACGTGCCGTTCCGCCATTTTAGCCCAACAATGTCCAATGACTTGATTGCAGAAAATTTAATTAGACGCTCGTATACCTTTTAGCATGTTCATAAAATGGAGAAAAAATGCAATAAACCGAACGCTATGAATCATCCACCACCAACCAGAGGCGCGAAGATGCTCCAGACTGGGCTAAAGTGCACGGCGGGGGTTGCGTCTGCTAGAAAATGGCACGCTTAACACACAAGGGATGAACCAGAGGCTCTAATTATTTAATAATACTGCATTATGCACTTTCCAGTTGCAGAGACGTGAGATATATTTATAGCAACAGCTTCTGTGCAGCTTGAGAGGTTTCAATTCATAGGAAGTCACAAGTTTTGAGCAGTCAAGTAATCTTTATTTTATTAAACAATATATGTAGGTATTTAGTTTTGTGGTCAACGATGAAATCATTTCATTAGCAAACAGTCCCGTTTCATCCGCTGCTTTAGCTTCCTCTTTACATTGTATATCAAATGTTACGCATACGCACTATTTACAAATAATTTTACATCATGTTTTGCCTATGCACTTAAAATCTATGCATGCATCTTTATATACATACAGCTATAAGTCTACTTAATACCATCGAATTAAATATTTATAATAGTATATGTACAATCTGTGTATGTTATATGTGGTGGGTCATTCACAGCGAGCCAACCTTTTCCATCAGGTACCAGGGCAGGAAAACTGAGGCAGCCACAACGGCCACGCATGTGGCACAGAAGGCAACAGTTGTGGGCAGATTTGTGAGGGAGAAATGATCATCCTTGACTTCCAGCTCCTCATTCGGATGCTTCTCGAATTCGAGCACCTCGACGTCAAAACGGAACCGCACCTTTGATGATGGCGACTCTTTGCGCCAGACCAAATGTCCTGACGATTCGCGCCTTTCCAAGCTCCATTTGGGATCGTGTACTATAAGAAAAGTAAAAAGCAATCAGAATTGTTTTCATAATTTGTTCATCATAGTGTGAATAGTATGAAGTTTATACATCCAGCTGAGTCAATGTAAACGTCAAATAAGTGTTGCATACTCTTAGGCGAATATTAACCAAACAAAAAAGATTAATATTAAACTGCTTGCATACGTTTTTTTACACTCCGTCATATTAATTCCTTGTTTATTACAACATAGAGCTTGTGAAAATGATTAGCTTAGTTTACCAATAGAATTTTAATTACCTGAGCCAGTCATTATGGTTGCTTTAATAATTGTCAACAAGCTGAAATAAAAGTAAAAATAAAAAATTCAGCGATTAATATAATAATAAGCAAAACAAACAAGTTGTAATTGTAATGCATGCGGGGCATTGACCTTCAGTCAATTGCCCATGGGAAATGATTCAAACACGTTCTAGCTGAAGTACGACAAACTAATTAGCATTCCAGGCGCATTTGGCATTTAATTAAAGCAAGACTGACGAGGTGTTTGCAATAAAAAAAAAACAAACACATATAAAACTATAAAAACAAAACAACTAAATTGGAAAATGTTCCAGCTGTGATGTATAAGGTAACAGGTGTTTCTTCGGTAAAAAAAGTGAAAATGCCAACAATATCGTAGTAAGTGCTCAGACCCGTTATGTGCTGTACAATTGAGCCGCATAGCACGTGACCTATTTTAATATGTAATTCGACATTGATTTTTCTTTAGCGTGGGCTGGCCAGAAGGTCACGCCACGGTCTAACACCGTGGAATGTTAGCAGCTGCAGTTCGGGGAAAACCATTAAAAAACTACATGCAGCTGGCAAATTTTTAAACAATTTTCCCAAACAGAATGCAACATAATAGTGTTGTACTAATTCAATGACTTACACATTAGTAATAGAACGTTTATTTTTAGCATACGTGTGCTTATTTTGAAATCACGTCAGTAGATTAGCCTTGATTGGTAATCAGCGATTTGGTTAGTGAACCCAATAATCTATTAAAAATAGTGCAAACAGCACGCATTGTTTTTAAACGCTACTATAAACAAAATGCGACTTAATTCATAAACATTTATTCAAATCACTAGCGCATGCTATCAGTTGTAAGATAAAAATTCTGAACAATTTTACTTTCATCAGCAATAAATTTAAAAGCAATATACTATATATGTAACTGTGCAAACATTTTTATTTCGAGTCTATAAATCCGTTTTAATACTTGAATACTTTTCGAATTAAACAGATGTTCGGAAGCTGCATTAGCATTCGCTAAAAATCTCAATGATCTCCACGATGACGTAAGTTGCGCATAACGCAAAGTCAATGAAGCAACGCGCGCAATTTCAATATCTGTGTGGAAAGGTCATTGTCAATATGAAAATATTCAGGCGAATTTCTTACTGCTTATATAACAGCCCTAAACACTCAAACTTTACGATTTAAACGGTTCAAATCTATAATTACTGAGGTGAAGTTACACTAGAATAGTATAAGCAAAGTTTGATTTTTGAATCGCTGAGCTTTGAGTTCATAAAAAAATACTTTCAAACCAGTTTGTTTAGTGAATATTTACTTATTTCATCAAGGTTTTATATTGCAAATTTTTACCTGTAGTGCGTGTGTGTGTGTTTTTTTTTTTTTTTTGTTTTTTTGTTTAGCTCTAATCTAACAATAAACGGGCCTTCAGCTGGCGTTATTTTTGGCTTCTGTTGTTTTTAGCACTTTGCAATGCCGGTTTCTGTTTGGACGACTTGTTGTTGCTATTGCCAGTTATCACATATCAAATATTTTCGTAAATAAAAACAGACCGATGACTGCACGACTGTTATAAGAACTGCATTTAATAAATTTTGTCAACGAGTAAATTAGTAATGCTTTTACATTCGGCGTATGAATGTAGACTGGACTTTTTTTCGCTGGACTTTGGGTTTGCATTTGTATGTATGTATGTATGTACATCATTTATGACAGCATTTGATACATATTACTTTTGCTTTTGTTTTTAATTGATTCTTTTGCTGTTGTTGCCATTGGCAGCTGCCGTTCGTTCGTTCGTTCGTTCGCCTGATAAGATAGACAAAGAAAGAACCGAATACGTCAGCTTGCTTGATTTTTGCTTTTTATTTTATTTTAATCAATGAACCTAGTACTGCTCACTCCACCCTCTATACTTTATCAGCTGATTTCGTGCCATGCGAACAAAGCGCAACAGTAAAAGCTCAATAAGAGCAAAACAGTGAAAGACAAAAATAAAATCAATTCGCTGCTGCTCACTGCTATAAATGTCAATATCAATTGAGTTTCAATTTGTAGTACATCACATGCAAATATGTACATATTGATGCTTGTACATTAAATTGCTGATAGCCTGTACGTAAAGTGGAGCAGTTAACAATTTGCAAAAGCAAACTATCAACAACAATAATAATCAACCGAAAAATTCAGTGGAGGTAAACACGCGCCAGCTCCATCAAAATTAAATGATAAGCGCGCAAATACTCTTCTAGCTAATTGATGTACATGCACACATACAAACATATGTACATGTATGTAAGTATGTATGTACATAGGAAAGTGGCGCGACCGTCAAATTATGTTAATCACCAGCAACTCAGCTCAACCACACGACAGCTCAAAATATTTTTGTTATTGTAGCTATTGCGTTTGTCATCATATAGTACATAATATGTATGTACATATGTGCATATTACAGGAAGTGTCTTACATTACGTTACATACACAGTAAACAATTTGTATGTATGTACGTATTATTACCGTTTTGATTTGCAAAAATTAAGCGCTGTAACACAATGGATCCAAGCAAATGTTTTGACAATTTGTCAACAGCTGTTGCACACACGTACACACCCACTATTAAAAGAGTATGTTGTTATTTTTGTTTTGCTGGTTGTTGTTGCTTAAGTCGATCTTGGAATTTCAAGTGTAAGCGCTCACACGAACTACGCGCCGCGGCCAACTATCGAGGTCTAAGCATAGAGATTGACTGCCGGCTAGCGTAGACGCAAGCCCCAAAGGCCCCCATGCTAGCTACTCTAGCGCTAGTTAAAGAGCGCGCTAGAGTGCAGAGGCGTAGCCAGGTAACATACAGGAGGGGCCCCTTCTCACATGATGAACATTTAAGTTCATTTTTTGTGAGAAGAAACAGTTAAATAAAATTTTTAAGTTGTGATCTGCTGCGTACCCCTTCACATAACAGACTGCATACGCCCATGATAGCTTGTATGCTGGCTGAGCGAGTATGAAGTGAGAGCGAGAGAGCCAAACTGGCTTTTGGAGGCTCGACTTCCATTTCCCATTAACTAGTAGGCAAAGTAGCTGCATAAATAGTACTCAAGAAAAGGTATGTGAATGCATTTGTATGTTTTTTTTCGTAGAGCTCTAATCGAGTTTGGGGCTTGTATCCACTAGCAACACATTCAAAATCAATACCGTGGGACAATGACGCACAAATACCAAGTAAATTTATATAACCCTTTCGCGGTAAGAATTGACCTTTTAATATTTTTGTAAAATTAAAATGTTTCTTTGAATACAAATTAGTGCCAAAGACGAGTTACATAGTTTTTGAAATTAAGCGTATCGTGGCAGGTGCTAAGAGTGTGACAAATTAACAGGTGCGAAATCGATACACGTAATAATTACAGTCAATTCCATAAAAATAGATTAGCAGTGAACCAGATTTAAAACAGTGTTTCTGAATGGGATGATCAGCTATGATCGTACATATTTGCAATGATCTTTGCTCTGTCCTTCGCTGCATACTATATATACATACCTATATATGAGAACACATAAGTTTACAAAATACATACATATGTATGTAAACAAGTACTATTCAGTATATGCTGATGTGCATGACAACAGATTAACAAAAGCAATGCAGTAAAAATTCATACAAGGAACAATAAAAATAATATGATAGATTATATAAAGTGATTCGAACACTGTATACTCTTTAGCCATAAATTTTAAATAATGCCTAAGCTAGTTGCAAATCTCAGAATATAGCCTATTGCACTTTTAGTCAATTTATTTATATACATTTTGTTTAGTATGTAAATCATGTAAACAGCCGGTTATTCCTTTATCTAAAACAATAGAAATGGGCAGTGTATAAACAAAGGCGAAAACAATTCGAGAGATTTCTTTCTAAGTATTATTATTGTGCCATATAATACACTTGTGTGAATGTTTTTACGATCAGAGATTACATGTATAAACACAAATACAAATGTACATGATCTTGTGGGGCGCAAGAGGCTCAAATTCTTTTCTCTTGTCAGTCGTGTTGTTATTGTTTATGCCGTTTGCCAGTGAGTGACTTTTGATAGTCTTTCCAGTCTTGAGCTAGCGTTGGAAGTAGCACCATCCCATCATAAACTACAGCTGCATTATCAACATTACAATACGTAAGATTTACATTATTCCGTAATGCTTAGCAGTAGTTATGTCTGAAGCATCAACATCTGAACGTTCAAACTCTGAAGATCTAACTAGGTATAGTCTTAACGAAATTATCCATATAAATTGAATGCTATTGTTTTCTATTCTTAGCAACAACTGTCGCCTGCAGGAAGTGCTCAAGAGCTGTGCCAAAATTCAGTCACTGGAGAGTTTGCCATTGGAGAACGATTACAACGACGTGTATCTGGCTACGGATAAAATGATCTCACCTAATCCATATTCCATTAGCGGCTATATATCGAACAGCAGCTGCACCAGTGAAGATGCTTATACGGACATTGTACTCGAACAGGACAACCGCATATCACTGGCCTATGAGAATCTCAACACTATACCCCGACGACTGGCAGACAAGTTTGCCGCACAAACAAAATTTCTGGATCTCAGCTACAACAACTTCAAGAATCTTAAGTTTTTGTCATTTTTTGATGAGCTACACACGCTCATATTGGATCGCAATAGCAATTTAGATGTGAATACATTTCCCTATCTGCCTAGTTTGAAGATACTGTGGTGAGTATTAAATGCCTGTTATATAAAAGTAGCTCAGCTCATATATACATATGTTTCAATTCAAGGATTAATAACTGCGATATCAGCAATATAACCGACTGGATACATCGCATCAAAAGTGAGTGCCCAGCCTTGGAGCAGCTCTCCTGTATGGGTAATCCTGGCATGCAAACGGTGTTCCAGTGCTCCAAGAGCGCCCTCGAATATATACTTGATGTGCTGCCGAATCTTAAATATTTAGATGGCGTTTCCCGCCCAGGACTCACTGAGAGAAATCATTATAAAGACAACGAAAGGCGCACAACGTCCGCTTCAACTTCATCCACGACTGGACTGGGTAATGATTCAACAAGCACTTCGGAAAAGCTAAGCCGCCAACACAGAATCGTCTGCCCACATTCTAATCCTACGCACAGTTTTAAGGACTTTTTTCGTATAAAAACCAACAAGAAACAAAACCAAAATTCAACTGTTAGTCGTAAGCTCTACGCCAATGGTAATGGCTCATCCACAAACTAAGTTGTACCATAGGAGTGCATGTAGCGAGAGTCCAATAGAGTCTCATATCGTGCTGTTATTTTTAGTCGCGCTTATCAGGGCAGCTTGGAGGCTTTTGCAATGCCCTCAGCTCGCAGTACATTGCTCTCGATTCCACCTACAAAGCGATATGTGCATAGTAAATACACATTTAAGTATACAAATGTATTTATTTTGCGTATGTTCGCGAACAATTTAATTGTAAAATGACTTGCAAATCATATGTTCTTTTACTTACATGTGTGTGCTAGACTTAGTATTTGTAGGCAGCTTGGCAGAGTTACACAAAAAACGTGTAAAAAATCTTTTAAAATTGTGTGACCAATAAAGACACTTGCTTGGCTTAGTTTTTGACAATACATTATCTTAACTACTTTCATATTTCAATGCGCATTAGTTTCGCTGTTCTCAAACAATTACTGTATTTAATGACATGCATATACACGTACGTTAGCTTCTTTAAAAACAAAATGTGTTTTGATAGTTTCTAGTGTATTTCTTTGTTTTTTTTTTTTTGGAATTATTTAGGTTTTATGGTATTGCATCTACGCTAACAAACATAAAAACGGTCAATTTGATTTGATGTCCAAATTGCCAAAGGCGGAGTCCAAAGATGAAATCCATTTATCATTGTTCTTGATTGTAGAACGACTAGATGTTTCTGCAGTAGCCTGATCGAGTGCCCACTGTGCCAGTTTTTGTGACTCCTTACGCTTGGAGCTGACGGCTCTTGAATTGGCCAAATTGCTGCAGCATAAATACAAACCATAAAGCGCACGCAAATTATGTGGGTTTAACTTGATGGCCTGCGAGTAGTATGTGCGTGCTATTTCAACGTTATCGATGCCACCCTGCAAAACAAAAATAAGTAGAACATTTAAAACAATTCTTAGTGGCTAAATTAAACAGCTTACCATGGTATAGCGTATGTCCGCTAGTCGTTGATGAACTAAATGACTGTGTGGATTGTGCAACAAGACTTCTTCCATGCAAAATGCCGCCTTGCCGTAATCACCCTGACCCATGTACAAGTTGCACAGCTCTTGCCAAGCTTCCTGATCCGACATAAATCTGCAAGCATTGTTTACCATAAGCAACAGTTTAAAATTAACAAAAAGCTATATACTTTTTCAAATACGAATTCAACTCCTTTATGGCATCCATACGCCTTCCACGCGCCTTTAGAATTGCAATTTTTCTTTTTCTTGGCGCCGCATTTGTTTGATCCTTTTCAATTATATTATCAAGCAGCTCATTGGCGGCATCATACTGTTCCATAGCTTCTAAACGCATGGCCTTAAATTTCATCACACGCAAGCTGCCGGGAAATTCTACGCTCAGCTCTTTAATGCACTTTGTGGCTATATCTAGGCGCGCCGTATCCAAAGCAGCAACTATAACCTGCTCTAATATCAGGTGTCGCTCATTGCCAGTCTTATGGACTTTGTCCTCCAGCACAGCAATCCAAAGCTGCACAACATCATCGCTGTGGCGTTCAGATTCCTCACGCCATTTCCGGAACTGATCCCGCACATCTATTAGTTTTAATTAAAAAAAAAGAGTGCACTATTTACTAAAAGTCATCACCAATACATACATATGTACATATGCATGATTGCCTTGCGCCAATTGGCAAGTGAGACACGTCAGTTCGCATAATAGAAAAAACACGCCTTAACTGAGATGCATTTTGTTTTGTTGATATTTACCTGACCAGCTCATTTCCTCGTAATTTAAAGACATTTTTATACAAAATTAGCTTAATAAAATTTTCTAAATTCATTCACTGTCTGGATGACAGTGTGTACAGAAAAATGGTGGAGTGATATTCGAAACCATCGATAGACACAGACACTAATAAACGTCGATAGCGATAGTTAGCGATTTTACCTAACCATCATCGATAGCAGTAGCCTTTTATATATATCAGCCTCCACAGTTTAGTATTTTTATTATTTTAGTATTCGAATCGCAATGATTAAGCCATAAAATTCAAAAGCATAGTTTTAATCTTAAGCTGAACTTGGAGCTCCCGTCCATTTTAAACTCTCCGTCCACAAAAACTTAGCTGTTTCCTCATCTGCGGCTGCTGCAGAGACTTTCTTTGGTTTGCAATCACTGAAATACAAGCCAGTTACATTAACCAAATCAGGATCCAGAGCTGCGTACAAAGTAGTTTGTGCACCACTCTTGGGTGTCTTGACGAATGGCGTCATTAATGGCCTGACCACATGTCTAAGAAATATAAAATGTAGTTACCAAATGGCTTTTATCTAGTTTTACTTGAACTTACTGTCCAAAATCATTTTGAATGCACTTCAAGTTTCTATAAAGTTCCGTATCCACTACACCAGGATGTAATGCATTAACGGTAACGCCTGTGCCTTCCAAACGCTTAGCCAGCTCGCGTGTAAATAATATATTTGCCAATTTGCTCTGATTGTAAGCACCTGTTTCATTATACGATTTCTCACTGTTTAAATCATCCACCTTGAGCTTGCCATATGCATGAACCCTGCTTGAAACATTAACTACGCGACTGGGCGCCGATTTCTGTTAAATAATGGTTTAGCTTAGACAAGTTTTGTAAATATAGTATATTCAACCAATACCTTTAGCAAGTCAACTAAGAGCATTGTAAGCAAGAAGGGGCCCATGTGGTTGACACCCAATTGCATCTCAAATCCATCTTTGGTCAGTCTGCGTGGGCCCAGCCCAAGTCCTGCGTTGTTAATCAAGATATGTAGCCTATCCTGTTGCAGTTTAAAACTAAAACACTTACATCAGATACATATCTATGAAAGGTAGAGCTTTAAAATGACTCACACGGCAACGCATTTTCGCACTGAGTCCAGTGATGCCAAGTCCAATTCAAGAAATCTCACATTCTCATTTTTTGTATCTTTGATAATTTCTTGGCGCGCCTGTTCAGCTCTTTGTTCATCTCTACATGCCATATAAACAGTTGCACCACGACGTGCCAGTTCCCTTGCAGTCTCCTTCCCTATGCCAGTATTGGAGCCAGTTACAATCACCACCTTGCCCGTTTCATCCGTTTGTTTGGTATACTGACCATCCCTAGCATTTATGTACATTTTAAATTGTTTGAATATTAAAAATATCTTTCAATCTTACCTAATCGAACACATTTCTAGAATTTTAGCTGCTGCTCGATAGTATGTACGGAATAAACTGCGACGCAATATGGCTAGACGTATTATTTATGAATTTTCTCGGGCGTAATTAAGTACCCAATGGACTAACTAAAATAATCGCTGCATACATACGTATGTACATAGGTTGAACTAGAACCGGATAAGTAAAACCAAGCTGCTATATTCTAAGCCGAAGATTAGACACACTTCAGCAATCCCAAAGAATGTGGAACATTTGGAAATTTTTATTTATCCAATAAATCAATTATGTATATGTATATATTTTTTTTACTTTTTAAAACTTAATATGTGTGACAAAGTTATAATTTATAGCGTTCCCTTTTTGGTTTTGGCCTTCTGGGCTTAGAGCGGTGCTTGTTGGGCTTACGTGGAGGCTTTAAATTCTGAGGCTTAAAAAACGGATTGTAGAAGTCTTTATATTACAACGTCTAAAATTACCTTTTTCCAATTGAACTTTGAGCGTTTTGGTGCTCCTGGTGTGTTTATCCTTGGTCTATTCCGCACCTTTCCATAGAAGTTGTCGCGAATAGTTCTAAATCTCCGATGTATTGCGTACTCAGAGTTTGCAGTGCCAACTATTACACCCAGATTGGTGAGATGACATAGAGTTTGTCGAATGTGTTTATCCACAGAGATTGCATCGGAACAGTTTGAATGACGAGCTCGCAGTGCCTCGACTACAGTCAGCAGATCCATAATTTTGTTTAATAAATGTGAAATATGCTTAAATGGCTTTTAAAATTTGGTGTGCTGCAAATGTCAGGTAAGGGTGTATTTTGAAAATTAAAGCAATGTGGTTTTTTTATTCTTTTTCTCTTGAGTTTATTTATAACATTTTCCTTAAGGTAGGATCGCTTATAGTTTGGGGTACTAACATTAGTAGATTGTTATTATATCGAGAACGTATAATAGGTATTTATGTAAGTATGCAATGTATTCTTGTGTTGATTCTCTTTTTTTTTTTGGCTTATTATATATACTAAAATCTTTTGTAAAAGTGCTGCTGATAATTCTAGCGTATGAACTGAAACTGTTTCTTACTTTCAAATCTTCAGACAATAAGCTCAATTGTATATTGATGCTGATTAACAGAGAGAGAATCTTCAAATTTAACCAAAAACACAATTTTAATTATATATATGCATATGTGAGTGTGTGGTGTGTATTAATTAATATATGGTATGTTTATGTATAAATATAAAGATAAATTGCTAGCTGCCGTCTAGTTGCGTCACTGTGGTACTCGGTACATCTACGGCTCGCAACTAGGACGGCGATCTGTATGTGTCTCCAAAAATCAAATATAGAGCGACAAAACATTTCCAGAGCTTGTTTAACACAGACAGTATACAGTATCGATAAACAACAGATATTTATCATCAACATCATTTCTTAAAATTATTCAAAAGGTGTTGTAGGCATTCATCCAAATAGGGCGTTAAAATTTTCTTTCTTTTCATTTTACCGGCATTTGTAATTAGATTGAAATTTGTTTGATTTACTTCATTTAAAATCGGCTACTCTCGGCTGTGCTGACTGGCACTAGAATTATTTACTCGCTCTTTTTGTGCGTAATTACTGCATCATCGATCTCCTCCTTTGGCTGATCCTTATCACCCCAACCCCAGGTAGCATGGGTACCGTCACCGGTGCGCTTCACACGCTTCTTGATAATGTCTGGAGACACGCTCTTCAGATCGTATGCCCAGCCAATCTTGGCAAAGAAGTCAATGAAGGCCGTTGTCAAGTTTAGCGAATATTTTCCAAACTCAGCGGTTTTGTAGTCCCAGGGGAACACATGATGATAGTTATGCCAGCCCTCGCCGAAAGCAAGCATGGCAACGGAAATGTTCTCCGAGGGATTGATGAATCTTTAATATAAAGAAAATAGATTAGCAAAAGTTGATGTTACGGTTTTCACAAGCAACTCACCTGTCATAGGGACGACCGCCAAACTTGTGGGCAGCGCTGTTCACCAACCAAGTGACATTCAGGATAAAACACCAACGGAACATGGTGGCCACAAACCAGGCATTGATCAAAGTCTCATTCCAGAAGTACATAGGAGCCAGTGTGGGCAAAATGAAGCAACACAGGGGCATCAGGATCATGTAGTGCCTAATAAAGTGAGCAACAAATTAATAATTATTATTTTAAACATGTGTCAGGTTGTCAGCACTTACTTCTTCTGGAACATCAGAATGGGATCGGCGCGCATGTCGGAAATATCAACACCCTTACCCTTGGCCTTGACCTCGGGGTGCTTCTTGCAAAGCAGCCAGCCGATGTGGGAGAAGAAAAAGCCACGAGTTGCATTATGCGGATCCGCATCGGTTTCCGAGTACTTATGATGCACGCGATGATCACGCGCCCAATGGTAGGCGGCATCCTGGAAGGCTACAGTGTTAAAGATGACCAAGATCAAACGCAGTGGCCACTTGGCCTTGTACGAGCGATGGGCCCACAGACGATGGGCACCAGCCGTAATGCCAAGACCCGACACAACATATAAAGCAAAAGCTGTAATTAAAGAATGAGCATTGTATTAGATTATATACTTGAATATGGTGCGGTATATTTTTTCTGTACAATACAATAAACCTCAAATTTTAAAAGCTACTAAAATCACAATTAAAATTACAATTTAGCTAAGCCTAGATTGTCTTCTATTTGACGCATGCCATACGTTTGGCGATCTTTGTTTGCGACTAATACTCCCGATATCGTCAAAGCCCTGAGCGATGCATTAATGCAGTCTTCCAAGTTCCTTACAGGCTTTAAATTGCGCATACTATATTTTACTGCGGCATGTATATCTGAGACTTCCGCATATTCCAGGCATTCTACCTGACAAATACTGCAAATGGCTTTAAGTACGTGGCGATTGACCTTGCGTGGCACATCAAAATTATCCATATCCAAAAAAATATATGAAACCAGTGTAGTGGGGTGTTATGAAAAAAATAATAAGTGTAATGCTTAAATCTAGTCGCAGCCTACTTTGCTTTAATAGTTGATCGCTAGTTTCAGTACAACTTAATATAACTTCTTTGGAAGAGAAAACTTAAAGATTGTGTGTATTCGAGTATACGAAATGAAAAATCTACTCTGTATGTATTCAACGATGCAACTTTAAGATACCCTTCCGTCATTCCATTAATGTCAAATTATTCATATTATTCAAGCTATATACAATGTGTATATATACAAGTCTGTATTACGCATACGTATATAGCTGATCTAGAAGCCTCGATTATATTATTATACATATTTAGAATATAGCTTTTGGCCAATGTTATCAGTGCCAAATTTGAAAATAAGCAAACGTGATAACCTTGTAATTAAAATGCGCGCCACGCGACGGAAAGATGACGGTAAATAACAAAAATAATACAGCAATTAATACGTGGTTGCCATGTGGGTGTCGATGCGCTTACCAAGTACAATAGTCTGCCATTTGGCGGAGGTGAAGATCAGCCAGGCACCGTAGAGAGCGGCCAAATGCAAGTATCCAAAGAGAATAATGTTGCGCCAAACCAGTTTCAGTTTGCGCTTGTCGGCCTTCTTTAACGATACGATGTCCTTGACAAGACCACCATCTATGGTCTCCGCATCGCACTCGAAGAGGACTCCCGTTGAGTCCTGTTTCAGCTTGGTGGGATTCTGTTCCGACTCGGCGGCAGCATTAGCCGCGGCAGATATCAGCGAGTCAGCAATTGACTGCGCCCCGGCGGTAGCGTTGGGCGGCATATTGTTTTAACTAAAGAAGAAATGAAAATTAAAAATTAATTATAGTGCTTATATAGTCAGGTTGAACTTGACACGCTTTGATGGCGTTGTCAGCACCTTTAGTGGCGTTGTGACAGCAAATTATTTTTTATGGTTAAAACGCTCGTAATTTATACATTGCTGGGAGATTTCTAAATTATATATTAGACGTTACTATGTTGTTAAATGCTAGGTACTTGGGTGTAGGCCCAAAAAATCAAAACTTGACAAAAATCAATAAATCTGTCAATGTCCTTGCCGAAGGATGTCGGCTGCCGCCTTTTTGCGCCGTCAATTAAAGTGCCGGCAATAAAGCTTGGGGCCCATACATACACATAAAACATACGTGTCTATACTCTTTGGGTCACTGGGCGCCTCGTTTTGAAGGACACGTGTTCATTATGTATTAGACTAGTCAGCGGCAACATTCTTTTAGTTGTTTTTTTTTTTATAAGCACTGTACCTACAAATACATATACATACATAGCATAATTAGCTATGCATGCATGTATGTATCGAGTTAATTGTCGTTTTTGTTATACCTGTATTTAGCTAACTATAAGCTAATTGCTTTTTTTAAGTCTCAACGCAGAGCAGTGTGCACAACTTAACGCGAGCCGATGAAGATTTAAACTGTTAGAGGAAAATTTTTGTGCAAAAAGTTATTCCGCCGTGCGCGATAGCTCAATCAAAAAAGCTTTCGCTCTCGCTCTCGTAAGCTTGGGCTCTCTTGCAGCCGCCAAGAAGCTTTGTGCAGGTGTGCAGCGGGTATTAGAAGAAAATCGACCACATCGCTGATCAAAATCCAACGATGAGAATAACATAATATATAGTGTGTTTTTAGTAAACATGTGCATATGTATATTTGATAAATGTACAACACGTTCTGCGCTGCTGATAATATTAAAGGAAATTATCGCCTTGAGAAGGTCGAAAGTCAAGTAGCTAGACAACACGTCAATAAAAGTACTTTAATCAATGTACATATACATACATAAGTATATATATCCATACATACATCCGTACATAAATGCCATATGTACCACTAAGAATCGAATAGCGTGAAAGTATCACTCAAAATCGTACGATGCTCAAAGCAAAAGGTGAAAAGTACGAAAAAAAATCATTAAATCTTGTTAGGCATGTTTGTTGTTGTATATACTATACTATAGTAAGTATGTATGTATGTATGTAAAAGCATAAGAAAAAATAAACAAACAAAAAAATAGTAGACAGAGACAACAAAGAAAGCTTTTGCCACACGTTCACATGATGGGAGCAATTATACGCCATTTTTACAAACAAACCAAATCAACAATCAAAAAATGCGAAAAAAAAGAAGCAAAGCAGATTTGCTTTTGCCGGCAAAATAAACCTTTTTTCTCTTCGCTGGAAACGCAGCCCGCATACGATAAAAACGCCTTGGTTTTGATATTGAACTTGAAATATGTTGACGTCGCCCCGCTACATTTAGCGACAAAAGCGTGAGGCGTGGGAGAGCTTGCAGAGCAGAGAAATTTTATATGAAAAAAGCTTTGGAGAGCACAGACCGGCAAATCACGCTGCAGTCGCGTGATACACTGCGACTCTTAAGTATATGAAATCGGATCAGTTTCAGGTCATATTATTTCCCTCTACTATTGATGTTTTCCCATCTAATCAAACAATTGCGAGCTTCAAATCGCTAGTCACTTAGTTTTTTCTTTAAATTTGCAAAGTATGACAGCTTTGCTACGAATTAGCAATAGAATAATTGGGTCAAATTCAGTTTATTCACCCTTTTAAACATTTAAATTTACAAGTATGCACATTTTAATTGCATTTATATTAATGAGTTAGCTGAAAAGTTTGTACACGAACATAATTTTTGAAAATAAAGATTTTATTTCCTATAAAACTGCACATTATGCGTGTGCCCCCAAGATATACAAATAAACCTTTGTTTGTCTCTAACCTTCATCTACTAATCGCTATGACCGTTAAGTTACAACCTTCAAAAGTTAGAGTAGCGGGGCTTTTAAAAATTATGTATGTCTGTTTGAGCACGACTGTTGAACTGATCTTTTGAAAAGGTCAGTTTTTGAAATCATAAAAAAATTAAAAAAATAAATTTGCCAACTGTATTCTATTAATGCAAATGCATTTGCTCGTGTGCGTTACCAGCTTGTTTACGATTTACGTAAACACTAGTAAGACAGTGTCGCCAATAGTAAATTACACAACATTCAAGTCAACGCACTGAGGCAGCAACAAACAATGCTACTAACCTGTTTTTGGATTTCCCCAACTATTGCTTTTGGCGATTTTTCTTAACAGAAGAAAGATCTGTTAGGTTCGCGAATGAAACAAATGTATTTTATCACTAAACACACGTTCGCACGCTTAACGATTTCAAACCACACTGAGAACAACACTTTCGCACTAGTTGGTTAAATTGTAGACTTTTCGCTAAACGAACCTGTTGATGCTCGTTGCTGTGCTTTCTTTGCTTTAAAGTCAGTCAACAAAGCTCGCAGGCTTTATAAATAAGTACAATTGCAATTGTTTGTGTGCATGTGAATGCATATACATATATAAATATGTATATATATACATACAAACACAAGAAATACATAGATACGTTGCTGTTTTGCGCACACGATCACTGAACAGATAAGAAAACGAACGTAGCATGCACACTGGGAATAATTGTTTATTAGAATCTTTAAGAAATTGGCTAAATTACATACAGACTATTATGAATTAATCTTGCAATTTCGGCCCTTTGAGCACCACTTAGATACACTAATAGAGGCCTATTAGATAAGTTTGCATACATCGTTCACGCAATATTCTTTGTTATTATAAAACGCACACTTTGCACCCTTCGTTTTTCTGAATGAAAACTTATCGGACGGAAGATGCTAATCATCGATAAGGCTGCTATGGTATTTATATGTTTAATCTGAAAGCATAATTTACCTTTAATCAAATTTAATTAAGCGTGGCATATTGCACTTGAGTCTAAACAAACAAGTTAGTCAGCGAAACAATGGAGGGCAGTTCGATCTCAAAGGTCATTCCTAAGTCTTGACGTGGAGTAAACTCAAAGCACTCTAAACTTGGTGATTGCAATTAAATGCTGAATCATTCTAGTTCAAATGTAGCTGGAGTATTTATCAAATCTTTATTTCTAGTTTATAAATCCTTGAAAGTAGTTTCCGTTCTTCACCACAAACAGCACATGTATAATTAGTAAGTTTCGATGAACCTCAAATTGTTTATATATAGTAGCTGACATTGTTATGCAAAGAAGCTTTAACTAGCCAAGCCAGTTCACTCAAAACTAACATATTTGCATTTAAAATGTTGGATATTGAACCGGAATAGACGCGCGTGGTAAATATATTCTTCATTTGTCGAATAATGCGATGACAAACTTACAAATTAATATGTATAAATAAATGTAGTATTAGGTACAGCTATAATGCAGATTTTTTGAATTATAACTGGAAACAGCTCAAATTTAAAGCTGTTTATGTTTATCACATCTGTTTTATGGGTATACATATACATATGTATGTATATACATATATTTTTCCACAATGTTAATCTAAACAAATTTACGAAAGTGCGCACAACTGCGCATTGAAAATGGGAAGTATGGAAAATTCTTAGCCACTTGAACTATATACATACTATGTACATATAAAGGCAAACAGATTAAAATGAGATTAGATGCGAATGCGCAAGTTCATCACGTAAATGAAAGCTGCACGTCAATTGATTAATTAAAGGTTCACTGGGGACTTCAACTTTATATACAAACTTATGTATTGCGAATCACGCGTTACAAACATTGTTTCATAGCAATTTAGCAACGAACCCTTAGCCTTGCGTCATCCCAATGATGTCACAAAAAGCGTGGCGCTGGAGCCTACGTGCATCAGGCTGACTGCTCTGATTAGTAAAATATGTATATATATCAATAAAGTTGCTAATTATTCGCTAATACTGATTATGATGACATGTTTTTAAGGCACATAAAAAACGTGAGGCGTCGACGTTGCAAAAAAAATCTTGGTTAGCACTTTATATAATATGAAAGATGCTAAGATTAAGAACACCTAGTGACACGCTATCAACAGTGAATAATAGCTTAGATACTATTTAAAATTTGTACAGACACAACTTACTTGTTTAAATCGTAGTTAAATTTTCTGTTTAGATCAAAATTCTTCTAAAAACAAGCTAGAGCAAGACTTCTTGCAATTATTCTTGTTTTCGTTAGAGATGATACAGACAGTGTTGCCAGAATGTCATATAAAAAATAGCTAAGTCAATTTAAGAAAAGTGCTAGATCCAGTTAGAAGAGAAAAAAACGCTAACTGAAACTGCCAGTTTATTTTTAACAATAATAATTTACTAAGTTGTATCGTGTATCGACTCGATAAAAGTAACCTACGCATCGATAACGTTACAAACATTGTATTTATTTAGCATCATTGAGTAATTGGATATTATAGATTCTCTTATAATTCTTAGGTAAGTACTTAATATATGGCAACTGTTAAGTTATTTTTGCTACAGCATATTCACAGCCAAATGGCTTCCAATAGCGAACGTAACAAAAAAGCAAATCCGAAAAGCATTGTGAATAAATCACAACGACTATCTGTTGCTGTACATGGAATGTCTGAACTGATTAATACGCGGCTTTCTCCTGAAGCCCTAGAGCTTTGCTTGCGGCTGATTGAAGCAGGCGCTCATCCCAAGGTACTAGCCGACATGGTCTTACAAGTCTTGGCAGTGAAAGAGAATCATGAAGTGGAGAAGATAATGGACAACAATTAAACTTTCCCCTTATGGCTTTGCAACTAATCTCAAAAGACATACTAGTCTTATCAGCACCTGAAACACCCCAAGTGTCTAGACATGTGGCTATAAAATACAAAAATCAGCATTGTGATAATACAGTTAATCAAATTTATGAAGATATAACAAATTGACTTGCACCCATTAAATTTAGGCGTTAATAAAACTCAAACCATTTATTTTGAAATAATTTATAGTAACATGTATATGTATATCTTATATATCCTTTAAACCATTATAATGAATTAATCTTGTTTTTTACCAACGAGTAGCACAAGCTTGGCATCGTCTGCAGTGAGATCCTTGTCGCCCCAGCCCCATAATTCGTGAGTTCCATCCCCAGTGCGGCGAACCCTGCGCTCGATAGTCTCCTTTGCTACCGATTTGAGATCGTATGCCCAACCAATTTTGGCAAACATGTCAATAAATGCCGTGGACATGTTCAGGGAGTATCTGCCCCACTCGGCAGTCTTATAGTCCCAGGGGAATACGTGATGATAGTTGTGCCAGCCCTCACCAAATGTAACAGCGGACACATACGGACTTTGTGACGGATTAATATGCCTAAATTAATAAAGATTAGATAATTGTAGACATTAGGATCATAGATTGTATACGTACTTATCGTAAGGGCGTCCACCAAATTTGTGAGCAGCACTATTTACAAGCCAGGTCATATTCAGCTGAAAGCACCACCGGAACATGGTGGATACAAACCAAGAGCAAAGTAAGGATTCATTCCAACCGTAGAATGGTATGACTGTGGGCAATATAAAGCAGGCCAATGGCATAAGTGTATAGTAGTGCCTGCAAAACAAATTAATTTTTTTTTAACGTAAATCGCCATTAAGCATTAGTTAACTTACCGTTTTTGGAACATTAGTATGGGATCGGCTCGTAGATCCGACAGATCTAAGCTCTTGCCCTTGGCCACCACATCGGGATGCTTCTTGCACAGTAGCCAACCAACATGAGAGAAAAAGAATCCACGTGTAGCATTGTGTGGGTCAGCATCCGTTTCTGAAAACTTGTGATGCACCCGATGGTCACGTGCCCAATGGTACGCAGCATCCTGGAAGGCGATTGTATTAAAAACGATCAATATAAGACGCATTGGCCACTTGGCTTTGTATGAGCGATGAGCCCACAATCGATGTGCCCCAGCAGTTATGCCCAGCATGCCCATTATATATAGCGCCGCGCCTACAAAAGTTGAATATGTACATGTACTTCACTTTCTTAAATGCATTTAATACTTACTGAAAGCCACAGTTGCCCATTTAGCTTGAGTTAAAAGCAAAAAGCCGCCATACAGAGCAGCCAAGTGCACATATGCAAAGAGTATAATGTTGCGCCAAACCCATTTTAGTTTACGGGTCTCTGCCCTTTTAAGCTGCACTACATCCACGTCTAAGGCGCCATCATTTGTATCTGCATCAGCTTCGAAGAGCACGCCCGTCTGCTTGGACTCTTCTCTGGTCTCTTCGGCTGATAGCGCTTGATCAACGCTAGGACTGCTTACGGCGTTAGGTGGCATCTACGAACAAGAGTTGTTCCTCAATTAAAAATTCCCGGTAACTTACAATTTAAAAAGTAATATTTCCACTCGCGTCTGAAAGCATGCATAACAAGCTGAGCACTTACATTTTCCAACTAATTAAAAAAACATGTAGGAGGGTAATACTGACCGTCTTTAACAAGTGTTGACTCTATACTGCTGCGAAAATATTCACATTGTACAATTTTGTGCACTATATTTACAAATGATATTGAAGCACATGTATGTATATCACCACCTTGACCCTTTATATGAGGAAAATAGCACTCTATACTCAATTACATGCTCAAGATAGTACAAAGGTCTGCCAACTAATGTATTTTCTACAGATTAAGATTAAATCTTAGGTGTCTAGACACGTGAATCATAATCTTTGCTGTTTTTTAAGTGATGATTATCATTATCTATAGGTACAAATGATATCAATAGCGTCCTCTGTTGTCGTTTCATTACAATGCATTTTTTTTCAGTTTATTTTTTGTTCGGTTTTAATAAATTAACAGATTCAAGTTAGTCAGTTTTAAACTGCATGTTACTTTGTTAATACGTACATATAACATTTGCTCTGTATAAAAAAAACAATTTTTTTTAAGCAATGTCTATTTGTTCTTTGGTTTGTCATTTGATTCAGGCTTTTCACTGCTCGTATCCTTGTCACCAGATTTGTCTTCAGCTTTGGATTTAGATTTCTTCTGCGCTTTCTCCGCCTGTTTTTGTTTTTCAGCTTCAATCTGTGCAAGTTCATCCTGTTGCTTTTTAGTTTCCTTTTGTGCAGCAGCTTCGGCTACATCCTCATCATCCCAGTCTGCCATAGAGCGATCTCGCTTTAGCCACGAGTGTGTGGTGTCTGCCTTGAAAGCTAAAATAAAATAATTAGAAGCTCATAACCCAAAATTTCCGAAAAAGATACTAACTAGAATTAAACCATTTAATGCCATTTTGCATGTCCTCGATGATTTCGCGTGATGTCAACATGATTTCATTCTGCACAGCCTGGTGGAAAGATGACGTTTCAAACGCAGCAGAATATACAGAGTTGCGATCGTGATTAAGCGCACGCTGGGGAAACTTCGATATACAAGTGGCCAACTCCAGTGCATTGCCGAGAGCTGTGCCCGTTGGCACAATACGATTAACCAATCCTATATCGTGCGCTTCCTGTGCGCCAACAGGTCGCCCTGTAAGTATAAGATCAAGCGCACGAGAAAGGCCAATCATAGCAGGCAGCCTTACTGTGCCACCATCCAGCATAGGCACACCAAAGCGGCGATTGAAGAAACCCAGCACAGCTGACTCTTCCATTACGCGTAAATCACACATCAGAGCCAGCTCCATGCCGTTGGCAATACAATAACCATTTATGCCGCAAACAACAGGCTTCTTAATCTGGCGACGCGTAGGCCCCACTGATCCCTCGGGGCGCATAAGAATGTCTACACTGATCTCCTCCTTCTCGTCTTCACTCATCTCCAGAATATCGAAACCCGAACAGAAAGATCCGCCCACACCATACAGCACCGCAACCGGCGAGGCATCGTCAGCTTCAAAGGCAGAAAATGCCTCACAAAGTTGAGCGGCCGTTGTGGAATCAATAGCATTGCGTTGCTGTGGACGATTGATGCCGATTAGCGTTATATTTTTATCCTTTTCCACGCGTATATTGCTCTCTGGCACAGGTTCTGGCGCCGATTTTGTTGCAGCGTCTGAAAAAATCGCCGTTTGAATAGGTAAATATTATGTCATGTAGCGGTAACTACCTTTGCGGAGAGAATTTGTGGTAGCCACCATGCGGCGAACTGTGAAGCGTGCCTGGTGGTCTAGTTGATGGCCCAGATGCCGGATAACTTTTCCCAACATAATTATATATATCGATTATACTTTCTATTACTTAAATTTGAAGTAAACGCGCTTCCAACTTTACAAATTCTAATATGTAAACCGCAAAACAATAAAAAGTTGTCTTCACAGATGTTGTATTATATCGAAATATCGGCGTAAAATAGTTTGCTAACTAATTGCCAATATATCGAAAAGTAGCTATCGATGTGTTGTGATACGGTGCTGCCACTAATTGGTAATGGAGAAAAGAGACGGCAATAACACATGATGTGATATACATATATAATAGTCGCGCGCATTTTCAAAAATAAGCTTTCAAACTTGTTAAGTTTTTTTTTAATTATAGCTATATGTAAGTGTGAAAATTGTTACACAGGTAGTAAAAATGTTTTTATAGGTCGGCATTAGCTACACAAATTTGGTCATTGTTTAGTAATATAAACATTTCTAAAAGTGTAGATGATTTATCTAAAATTACATTAAAATTTTCGAAAAATCACAATTTTAGATAGCATTTTTGTTTTCTATTTTAGCATTTTTTGTAATCGATTTAGTAATTTAAGCCCATGAAACGTTAGTGTTGTGTAACGATGGTTCAGTTCAGTTCTTCATTGGTTTATTTTTCATAGATTGTCTGTTAGTTTCAGCTTATGCATTATTTCAATAGTTAACCTTTTTATATTTGTATTTCATACATAGAAATTTAAGGTAGAAAGCAAAACAACAAATGAACAAAAGTAGGAGTAGAAGAACGATTCAGTTCTTTTGATTTAGTAGTTCCTTCGCGAACAACCCACGCGCGCTTTTTCTAAAAGAAGCTTTCAAGTTTTGGAGCGTACCCCAACGTTCTCAGTTTGGAGCGGCGTCGAAAAACGAACGGTTGTGCATTAAGCATCAGACCAGCAGCAGTTGAGGAGCAAGACCCATTTTAGAATTTGTAATTTGTGTGTGTGCGTAGTATAGAAATATGTATCACCTGAAGAGTTTGGCCCGCCAGGGTGCCATGCGTCAGCAAGAGCTGACTGCTTTGGCTAAGGCTTTGCCCACAGCTGTGCTCCAGACGCGCAACTATCAAATTCCCGATCGTCTAAAGGATGTGCCCACTGCCAAGGATCCCCGTTTCTTTGACATGGTTGAGTACTTCTTCCACCGTGGTTGCCAGATTTCCGAAGATCGTCTGATCGAGGAAATGAAGGGCAAGGATTCTCTGGATGCCAAGAAGCAGAAAGTGAAGGGTATTCTTATGCTTATGCAACCTTGCGACCACATCATCGAGATTGCCTTCCCATTGCGTCGCGATGCTGGCAACTATGAAATGATTACTGGTTACCGTGCCCAGCACAGCACCCACAGGATCCCAACAAAGGGCGGTATGTACAAATATACATTTTTTTTCATCTAACCCGGCATTTGCCAACAGTTGGCAAAATCGATATTTCCTACAAACAGTTTCAATTATGTGGTGCCTATGAACTTATGTAACTTCATACATACAATGTACGCTTGCATGTGTATGTGTGTATCCCCTTCCTAGTGCCTTTCGCGCATACTCCAACATTGTTTACGTTGTCGTTGTCTCAAGCACAAATTGCATAAGTCGTGTGTACCGTTATTCCACGTGCGACCATTTGATTTCCAAGCCCTTCAAGTGTTCTCCGCCTTTCTCTATTTAATTTGAATTCTTTGAAAAGAAGAAAATTTATGCTTATCGGCTGGCAAATTTTTATTTTGCTTTGCTCAAGTTCTATTTTTAATAACGTGTACGTTTTCGTTTGCGTTTGCTTTTTTGTATTTGTTGGCTAGTGGTACTAGAAGAGCAACAGACAACGAGACGCACAGTGTGTCGTAGGTGGCAAGCCTCTCTTTTTGTAGATTTTAAAATCTTTAATTTTAACCATTGTTATAAAAAAAAAATTATGCATTGCGTCACAAATTCTAATCTGACCTTAAAACATAATATTATCAAGAAACAAAAATACGATGGTATCACGTACGCCTACGATTTCGTAAAAACATAAAATACGTAAGTGTTTATGTGATTATTTCTATTGACTAGTGATAGGCAATATTGTTTTTATTTTTTATGAGTATGGTTGATTTTGGGGCAGAACGAGTACGGGAACTGGTTGTAAGCAAGTGTCACATGCTGTTGCTAACCGATGGCTAATAGTTATTTTAAATACACGTGTGTGTGCTTAAATTTATAACTAACATTTGATACTGGTAGCCATTAGGCTATGTTTACAACATTTGCCATTGCTCTAATTGGCGTTAATTTTTATTATTGCTTGCTATATGTATACATTCATATAGAGGAGACACAATACTTCATGGCAACTCAAATTCTGGTGTTCATACATACAATACGTAAATAAATTTCGTTTTGTTTGACGTTGCAATTCACAAATGAAAGCCCATTAGCGAAACTGGTTTTCATCATTTCGTTTGGGTATCTGAGAACTTTTTTAAAAAATATATATGTACATATATACATTCATACATATGTATACAGCAAACTTCACGTGATGTTATCGTTAAAAAAGCAGTAAAGCATAAATAATAAATAAATGCATCAGTTATTAAAGAGTTGCGACACACTGTGCAGCAAAAGAATATTTACAGTAAGTTTCCCTGGCGAAGCATTTTCTATGCCAATGAACTAATTGGTGACAGTTGAACTTATTTATCTCATACATGTCTACACATATTTATGTATGTATTCCGCATACATTGTAATGCTAATTTTTTTTTACTGTAAGCCGATCAGCCAATTGAAAGCTTATATGCACACGCGTATTCTTATGTATGTATGTACATATATCAAACACTTGCCTAAACCAGCACTTGAACAGCTGCACTCCCCGCTGATAATTTTAATGTGTTTAGCTTATCAATGCATACTTTTGTACATAGTTTTGTACATATATAAAGTCGTATTTAAATAAGTTCTGTCAACAACAGATATATGTATGTACATACTGGTAGTATGTGCAAATGTTGTTTACATTCGTGTTTTGTTCAAGTGGCCCTTGCGATATGTAAATTGATTTATAGATAAATTTATGGCATATCTTATATTAAAGCGCTTAATTTAGATTAGAGCCTTTATATCAGTTTTAGGCAAATTAGGGAATACCTTGAGCCCTAGTGCGTCAATAGCGCCAAATTAAATATATTATGTTTTATCTAGTTCTGTGTATCTCGCATTTGCTATCTATGCTATCACACACTTGTATATGTCAGCAAAACTCAAGATGCCGTCAGCCCACGCTAAAAATCTTTATCATATGGCTAAAAAAGTAAGTCAGCTGACGCTTAGGCACTAGAAAATACGAGAGTAAGAGAGAGCAACCGGTTTGCTATGTTAGATATTGTGCTTGCTGTTGCCAATCGTGCATATATAGAATACATACAGACACTATTAAAAATACTCTAATGAATACTCATTGACGTGGCAGCAGGTACGCCCCAAGCAAGCGATCGAGCCCCCAAAATGCGCAAGAACTTATCGCAACGATTGTATAAGCGGCTCATAACGTACATCACGTTATATATATGTATATGTATACATATGTATATGTATATATAAAATGTGGCATAAATAGATGGGGACTCTATGCTATAAAATATCACGCGTGTTAGTTGTTTTGATGAAAATTGCCAAAACAAGTTGTATGGGCGGCACCCTGTTTATTAATCTTACAGATAAAGCCGGTTGCTAGCAACAGCGTACATAGAAACATATAGTATATATACATGTACATGTACACACATTTATTTTTATTGTTTGCTTAGCATTGAAATTATCAAAATTTGATGCGAATAAAAAAAAATATTGAGTTGAGTTGGCTGGCTTTTAATTATTTTTGGCTAAAGCAAAAGCTCACGCTGTTGTTATGCACACTTTCGTACATATATATATATATATATGTTTGTATGTTTGTATGTATGTACAGTCAGCATCGAACACAAAATACATACATATAAACATTTATGGCTTTCGCTTGTTTTGTTTGTTTATGTACAATCATAGACTATACAAAATTAGATAAAATTCGAGTACAAGCAAAATTCACGAGAAATTTCAAAGCTTAAATTAGGGCAGAGCTTGCTTATCTCAATTCAATTTAATGAACTAACATGAAACTGAAAACTTTAAATTAAATAGTTTGCTCATAAATACTTTTTTGAAATTAATGAAACTTACGTAAACATAGATTGCAATTGCGTATTATCAATGTCACTTGATTTCGATTTCAAGCTGATTTGCATTTTAAAATTAGCTTATGCAGCTGATAAGGGCTTTGTATTATATAGACATAGTGTTTGTTTTTAGTTTTTTTTTTTGTTAAAGTTAAAGTTCAGCAAATTAATGATGGAGATCAATGCCTAGCGACCAAAATTTAATTAATTAAATATAGTTGGTGCACTTTGTGCTGTGCAATCAGTTTATCATTTTAGTTAATTTGGAACTTGTGTAAGCCCTGTAGGCTTTATTATTGAAAATCGGATTGCATTATAAAATTTTGATAGTAGCGTGCAATTAAGAATTTGCCGCTTATCTAATCGGCATGCCAAGTTTTCTTTGAAGATATAAAGATAAAACACATTAAAACAAACAAGAGATAACTAAGGCCCAGCTAAGCTATTATGACGCTAAACTGCTAATATGTATATTATATATATATATATATATATATAAAGATATAGTATAGGACATAGTGACCCGCTTTGGGTTTATAGTAAAGGGTGTGGGTATGCAACTTTTGCTTTCATCGCAACATGCATGTACTTAGTATATAATGGCAAGTAGCTTATTTTCAGCGTGTCTGTCAATTGTATTTAGTTCAAAAGCAAATAAAAATATAACATGTACTATGTATATGCAGACTAGGCAGCTTTCAAGGTTTCTGCAGGCAGTACACCTGGCGTATACGTAATGTATATCTGATTTTGATTATGCAATTGTCTTTTTGTACACAGGCATTCGCTTCTCATTGGATGTGTCTCGCGATGAGGTCAAAGCCCTGTCTGCGCTGATGACCTTCAAGTGTGCTTGCGTCGATGTGCCATTCGGTGGTGCCAAGGCCGGTCTGAAGATCAACCCCAAGGAGTACTCCGAACATGAGTTGGAGAAGATCACCCGCCGCTTCACCCTTGAGTTGGCCAAGAAGGGCTTCATTGGCCCCGGCGTGGATGTGCCTGCCCCCGATATGGGCACTGGCGAGCGTGAAATGTCCTGGATTGCCGATACTTATGCCAAGACCATTGGCCACAATGACATCAATGCCCATGCCTGCGTTACTGGCAAGCCCATCAACCAGGGTGGTATTCACGGTCGTGTGTCCGCCACCGGACGCGGTGTCTTCCACGGTCTGGAGAACTTCATCAACGAGGCTAACTACATGAGCATGATTGGTGAGTGTTAAAGCGCCATTTAATTGAGGTATTGTTATTGATCTAATGTTTCTTATGCAGGCACCACTCCCGGCTGGGGCGGTAAGACCTTCATTGTGCAGGGCTTCGGTAATGTGGGTCTGCACACCACCCGCTATCTGACCCGCGCCGGTGCCACCTGCATTGGTGTCATTGAGCACGACGGTACTCTGTACAACCCAGAGGGCATTGACCCTAAGCAGCTGGAGGACTACAAGAACGAGCACGGCACCATTGTTGGTTACCCCAATGCCAAGCCCTACGAGGGTGAGAACTTGATGTTCGAGCCATGCGACATTTTCATTCCAGCCGCCGTCGAGAAGGTTATCAACAGCGAGAATGCCAACAGAATCCAATGCAAGGTAAGATTGGTCTTAAGCAATAACAAAGTTGAATTGATTTTAAATACACCTTGAACCCTCTTGCAGATCATTGCTGAGGCTGCCAACGGTCCCACTACACCCGCTGCCGATAAGATTCTGATTGATCGCAAGATTCTGGTCATTCCCGATCTGTATATCAATGCTGGTGGTGTCACAGTCTCCTTCTTCGAATGGCTCAAGAACTTGAACCATGTGTCCTATGGTCGCCTGACCTTCAAGTATGAGCGCGAGTCCAACTATCATCTGCTCGGTAAGTTGTAAAAGTTTCAACGAACTTTAGCTATATAGTAAGCACTGATAACGCGCTCTTTATAAACATATATAACGCACTGACTCGTTCGATCTATATCATGTCATATCATTTTCATTAAAGCGGTATTTGGTTTTAAAATCGAAATTCATTTTTAAGCTAGTTGTAGATGAAAGAAACCCTTACAGAAAAGCGGCTGCTCAAAAGCATTTGCTCTTCCAGTTTTGGTTTTGCTTGAACATAAATACATCGAACATACATAATTATATCTAATTTGGTCCTTGATACTTGTATTTGTATTTTATTATCGATAAAAACAGCGCTATTTAATTATAATATCATCTTAGTAATTCGTTGTTTATTCTATTTCTTCTTTTTTTCCGTTTCTCTACCACCAATGTAGACTCAGTCCAACAGTCAATTGAAAGAATTATTAACGACGGTACATTATTATTAATTCTTTTCTTTTATTCTTATATAAAAAGCTATATCCCTACTATCCTTTGCACATATAAAAAAAAAAAAAATTAAAACATTGCCTGCATTGGTTACTTTTTGTATTTACGTTGAATTGTGTATTTGTAGTCCTAGTTTATATTTTTTGTTGTGCCATCATTACCGCTTCTCTACACTTTAAAGATCTTTATAGATCATAAGACACACATAACATAACTAATAATTGGAAAAGCCCATAATCACATCCTAAACTTTGTGCTAACCGTGCTATCCTTATGAATAATCTACTTAATGTAGTTAAAGTTGGCAGCTTATATATCCAGCATGTGTGGCATATTATATTAATGGCTTTGTCTGTTTTTCACATCTCTCTCCCTATTTCTCATGCTTGCCTGGTCATATTTTAGAATCCGTGCAAGAATCCCTGGAGCGTCGTTTCGGACGTGTTGGCGGTCGCATTCCCGTCACTCCCTCTGAGTCGTTCCAGAAGCGCATCTCTGGCGCTTCCGAGAAGGATATTGTGCACTCCGGCTTGGACTACACTATGGAACGTTCAGCTCGTGCCATCATGAAGACCGCAATGAAATATAACCTGGGTCTGGATCTGAGAACCGCCGCCTATGTCAACTCCATTGAGAAGATCTTCACCACATACCGTGACGCCGGTTTGGCCTTCTAAGCGCAGCAGCTGTCGCTGCAGCTAAAACTTAACTAGCTTAACTGATTGAGAACTCAAAAGCAAATATCATATATGCACCCGCGTCATTTTTAGCAAAAACAAATTGTCACAAAGTCCAAGTAATTTATCAAATGAAAGAAAACAGAAATTGTATGTTAGCTGAAATACTTAATTGTTCAATTTTAAACATTTGCCCGTTTTTTGTATTAAGCTAATGAGAAAGATATGAGCTTAAATTGCTTTTATAAAATGATTATTGTTGATTTTCTGTAATGTTTAAGTTAATGAGAGCGTAAAAGTGAAGCAATTGCATTTTTCAATTATCTATCGTATTGTACGAGACGACGCTATGTTGCCGCAACTTTTAAAGTAATCAAATATACACAAACATAAATATAAAAAAAATGCATTTTATTTTATTGTCAATTGGCCACTAAAACTGATCACAATACAAATGTTAGTCTTATAAAAATTACGTATACGTTATACGATTGATTGGAATGCATATATATATCTATTAAAAAATATGGAATTGGGCACGTCTACACATAATACTATAAGTACACTTTTTCTTTTGCAAAAACTCCGAACAGCGAAGCTTAAGTCTGATGTAAAATGGAAGATTATATGGATTCAATATAAAAATATCTTTCGCTTAGTCCACTAATAATTGCTTGATTGTGCATATTAACTTGGTGCATTTATACTTTGCCATTGGTTAAAGGGCTAAGGACTTGGGAAATAGCTGCTGCTTGGCATAGTCATCAATCATCTCAATAAGCAAGTCACGCGTGACTTTTGCCTTCTGCAGCACATAACCGAAGTCCTTGAGTTTTGAATTATCCAAATTGAGATGCTTATGATGCAGTTGCTCCTCATCCAAGTAAGGCGTAAGTGGTGTGTTGTCAATGCCATTTCGCTGACAAATCTCCGCCCAGGGTGCCAAGTGCTTGTCGTTAATCTCAGCTACCGTATCGGTCGGATAGATCTGTAATGGAGTTTTAATTCAGTCATTTTATGTTCAACTATGCTCTATATATATATATATTTATATACCTTTGTCAAATTGGACATTACAATTCCAAAATAATCGACATTAATACCAAATATATCCACCAACATGTCGCTGATGCTGCCCTGCGTTGACGCTGAGTCATCCACTATGTTGTAGACTTGTCCAGCCGTTTTGGGACTTTGTGCTAATTGCCAAATCGCTGCGCACACATCATCAACATGCACCGTATTTAGACGCATGGCGTCGTTCCACAGTAGCTTCATTGTTTCACCGAGGTATTTGTATATGGCAGCGATTATAATACGCGGCACTGTGAATTAAGTATATTGTTGTTGTATTTAGGTAAAATAATCAACGGCCTATGATGACTGTACTCACTCAAATAGCGCTTATCACCAATGCCATAGACAATTGGTAGACGCACTACGGTGTAGTTGAGATTGTTAACTTGCGCCAGCTCCTTTTCCACTTTTAGCTTTTGCTTAGCCACGCCCGTCCATGGTTCATGTTTGCAGTCTTCCTTTAGTGGCGTCTTTTCGCTGCTGTTAACACAGCCTGAGCTGAGCTCTACATAACGCTTGACCTGTTGATTTGCGGCCTCATTAGCACAATTAATGCTCAGCTTGTAAATGCCCTCCTTGTACACAGCATCATCTTGATTGGCACGCGTTTCGCCGGCACAGTTTATGACCAAGTCCCAGCTGCGATTTGTTGTTGGGTGTGGTGCGTACGCCGACTGAACTGAGGCTGCAATCAAATACAAAGGGAGCAAGGAAAACCAGTTTCAGGCTCTTGTTGTATGCATAAGTATTCTCATAAATACCGGCGTTTATTAAGTTTGCACTGCAGAACTCTACTTTATCGTTGCTGAATGCCTTGGATTGTTGCTCGTTCAGCCAGGCCATCTGTGGCGGCGTCTTATCAACAATGCGAATTTCCTCTGTCAAGTCATTGTTAAGCAAGTATGTCAGCAAGTTGCGTCCAATGAATCCACAGCCTAAAGAAATATTCAACAAGAATGAAGATAAGCTTACAAAAAACAATGATTGTCGTAATTACTGATTACACATACCACCCAAAATTAAAACAGTCGGTTTTTCAGACATTACTGCAACGGCAACGAAACTGCAAGCAGCGACTAGATGTTTGCTTCTGTATTATTTTAAGGCCTTTGTGTATATATATGTAAATAAAAATGATCTGTACACAATAGAGCTGCAAAATTATCGATGCATCGAGCACAAGTCAGCGAACTTGTTCTTCAGCGGATCGATACTTACAATTATTAATAAAAGCAGCTCGTCTGAAATATCGATTATTGTTCGATAACACCCGCAGCTCATAATGGTCAATAGTTCGAAATGACTTTTAAATTGTAATTTTTTAATCTGTTCGTAAAGTTTATTTATATTGGCACTTGGTAATAATTCGACTTATACTAACTGGACCACATTTCGAAACTCGATGGTGTGAACCCGCGGACTATAACATCCGCCTGCCACCAACCAGTTATATTTTCTGGGGTATCAATATTCTCTTCCCTGCTTAGAGTAAGTGATTCCAAATCTTCGAATATTGTTAGTTCTTTGCAGCATAGTAACTCCTGTGCTGGATTATCGTTAACATGCAACAAGTGAAAATGTATATTTTTACAACTTCTTGGCAGTTGGCTAACGACATCTTTAGGAATTAGTTTTACAGTCTGATTTTCTCCCTGTGTTAGCAATTCCATTTCCAAGAAAACCTTTGTGGCTTTTAGATCTTTCGACCAGCAGCCATAGAGATCCTCACAAATACTTAGATTTATCAGTGCTTTGTTTAATGCACCCAGCACTGATGAAGTGTGTATATCCCCATGTTGCTTAGATATAGATGCATGCGGTATATGAATTGTGTATGCTTCTGTAGGCATAAACGTACTGTTACCAAACAAAAATCGTAGACTTTTGACTGACTCGCTGCGTTTAAAGGCGTTGCGTATAACCTGTAAGCAATTGATTGGCAGGTTAATTACTTCACAACGACGTTGGTCTGTATATAATTACCTCACGCATATCGCTAATAGCCTTTTTCGTTTCTTTAGCTATAGATCTCTGTTTTTCAAACTGATATTTTTTAAAGTCTTGATCATCTTTCATTTTGCTAGCGTCCTCTTCATCCCATTTCTCTACATAATATTTATATGTTTTGTATACAAACGGAATTTGGCTTCGCTGGAAGAGTAAAAAGTCAAGTATGCCATTTACAAACTCAGCAGTCATTCCAGTAGTCAATACGTCCACGTCTTCAAGTTTCAGTTCAATATTTTTAGGTTTTTGTGCCATTTTATAAACAATTACAAACTATTCGCGGCTTTTTTTTCGAGAGCAATAAAAGTAGAGTTGCGCCTTAGTCTTTATGGAAATGTAATTCGATAGTTCGATGCTTTGTTTGTGTTACTGCAATTTGCTGATAATGAGACATGCCTAAGCCTAAAAATGTACTCGATAGGTTTATACATGTATCGATATAACTATCGCAAAGCATCGATGCTTATATAGTTCCATCTTTGGGCGCAGTTTATTGTTTTGCAACACTTTTTTCAGTCTAGCTTCGTATTACACTTTTCCACGGGTTTTCGTGTGTTTTTCGTTGAGAATCAGAATAAAAACGAAAATTAAGTGAATTGTGTAGTACATCAAAGTTATTTGAAGTTAGACGTGCTGAGTTGTATGTCCACCGTGTCTAAATTAGTGTAAACATTAAAATGGCGAACGTAAGGGACAGCGACACATCACTGTGGCTGCATAATAAACTGGGCACATCAAACGATTCGTGGATAAATGGTTCAATATGCTCGCAGCTAAACAAGGAGGTTTTGCGCAACATCAAGGAATGTTTTCCCGACTTGCAAACACAGGTCAAACTAAAATTGCTGCTCAGCTTTTTGCATATTCCGCGCCGTATGGTGGAGGAGGTAAATCCAAAAACCTTAAATAAAAAAAGTCTGCATGTACACACACGCACACTTGCACAGGCCCACACTCACGCACACATGTATATGTCAGTACGCTGTGTTGAGGAAGTAAAAATTTATTTGTTGCTGTCCGGGGGCCCTAAAATTCCGGAAATCTGCAGCAACTAATTAATTCAAATGTTCCCTAATGTGTTTGACGAGTAAACATTGCCATTAAGAGTGAAGTTGTTTTGCTGTTTTATGGGCCATTGAAAATAAGAAATATTTCCCGCCACTTCTGCTCGATCGACTATTTGCTTGTGTATGTGTAAATGTCTGCATTGTGTGTGTATTTGTGTGAGGGCTGTGGGTGGTAAACGAAAACTGTTGAATATGTATCAAGTGTAAGGCGGATTAAAATAATTATTTGTTTATATTTACGTTGATTTAAATTAAATAATACAAATTTTCTATTCTCTTCTATACTAAATATTAATCATTTCAAAATGTTTAAATATTGCAGTGGAAAGCTGAGTTGGAGGAAGTCATTGAAGTGGCGGGTCTTGATACAGAATTATGGGTATCCATGCTGGCAGAGACGATGAAAACTTTTCCAGCGACCAGTTCGCTAAATACAGAAATATCTGATTATGAGGACACACGGCCAATATTTACAGACATGGTCAACGATCTGCGTAAATTAGTCACCAAGCATTCGGATCTGGGCATGTTGCCACTGGAATGTCAATACCTAAACAAAAATGCGCTTATGTCAGTTGTAAGTAAATCGAAGATTATTGTTGAGAAGGATTCATAATTTTACGTTTTAATAGGTTGGTCAGCAGCCAGCACCAGTGAAGCATTTTACGTTGAAGCGCAAGCCCAAGAGCGCACAGCTACGCACGGAGCTCTTACACAAATCAGCGGACGCGCAGTCCTCGCTTAAGAAAACCTCAGCACCCACTATACCGCTGCGTTCCCGTGGCATGCCACGTAAAATGACAGACACAACGCCGCTTAAGGGCATACCGTCACGCATGCCCACAACAGGTTTTCGTTCGCCCACTGTGCCCGGCAGTGCCCAACGTCCCAATCTCAGTCGCACGCCTGCCGGCCGCAAGGATGGCGGCATTAAAATACTCGACATTACAGAGCAGCCTTTGGGCTATGCAGCGGCTAAAAAAAGGAAGCGCGAACAGCAGCTGGAGGAGCAGCAAAAGAAACAGGAACAAAAGCAACAAGCAGCCGCTGCCGCAGCCGCCGCAGCTGCCGTTAACAACTCTAGCAGCGGCGAAAGTCCGACTCCGGATTCTGGCGTGGCTGCCTGTGATGGTGAAACACCCACTACGCCCACTTCGGGTAATAACAGTTTCGAAATAAAATTGGAGCCAAATCTAAATCAAAGTACAGGCAGTGCAGATGAGCCTATGGATGAAAGCTTCAAGACACCAGAGCTGGCTACCAAAACGTTGCCAACTAATACGCCTGAGACGCCTGAATATGCAGCAACAACGCTGCAGTTTGCAAATACTACGGCAACGACACCCACACGATCGACAGTCAAGGCGGAGGGCAAAGTCAAGACACCAAAGTCGGCGGGCAAGATTAACAACAATAATAATAACAATAACAACAACAATACCTATCATCAAACGCCAAAGCGCATTAAGCAAGAAATTGAAATCAAGAGCGAAGAGATCATTGTGCCAGCCAATATAAAACTGGAAAAGATTGAGCCCAGTACGCAAACAACGCCCACGCGTGGCACACAGCCACAGGCAACTACGCCCACATCAACTGGCCAGCAGCGCATCATTATACAGCAACAGCCAGCGCAGCGTTTGCTTATACGCAGCACGCCACAAAAGCGTGCAGCAGCCACTGCTGCTGCTGCTGCCGCCGCGGCTGCTGGAACAACCACAACGGTTGGTAATACTACAATCAAAATGGAGAAGTTGGACATTAAGCCCATGCTGCGGCCAACAACTAGTGCGAGTGCCAGCAGCACCACCACAACAACTATATTGACGCCGCAACAGCTTCGTCAGGCTGCCAGTCCTTTGGCCAATTTGCCCAACAATATTTCGGTAAAGATAACATCTGCCAAGGCAAAGGCGGCTGCAGCAGCGGCCGCAACCAGTGGCAGTGGCACCAACAATACAGGTGCAACCACATCACAGCAGCAACAGCCTCAACAACATCCCATATTGATAAATAACTCCACGCCTGTTATACTGGCCTCAACGCCCAGCGCACAGCGTGCGGTAAGTCAAGCGTATTTTAAAATTAAATTATGTATTAAATGCTCTTTTTTTTCCTTTACAGAAAACGTTACTGGCTGCGACCAGTAGCAGCAGCAGCACCACTACCACCACCACAATACCATCACAGGCTATAAAAACAATGCCATTGAGTCAGTTGAAAACAGCAGCCAACAGTGGACCTGTGATTATCTCACAGACCATTATACAGCCAGCCAAGCGCGCCCAACAGCAGCAGCAGCAACAACAACAACAGCAGCAGCAACAACAGGCTGGCACTTCAGCAGCCGCGGCAGCCCAACAACAGCAGCAGCAACAACAACAACAACAGCAGCAGCAGCACCAGTTGTTGTCAGTGGGTTCACAGCCGCAAACCACACAATATATTATAGCTGCACCACAACAACAACAGCAGCAGCAGCAGCAGCAGCAGCAACAACAACAACCCGCGCTACCCACGCTTACCTCCTTTACCCAGCCACGTGTAGCAGCGCAGACTACAACGCTTTACCAGAGCACCGCAGCCGCTGGCAGCTCTCAGACACCAACCAAAATACTGTTAAAGACGACAGGTGCACCAGGTGGTGTGGTCATGACCTCATTGCGTCAACCCGGCACTACAGTAGTTGGCAGCAATCCGCCGCCATTGGTGGCCACCACTGCCGCTGTTGGTGCGGGACAGCATACACTCAACATACAGAACGTGCAATTACCCAATCGACCAGTTACCATACAGCCGGCTTCGCAGGCTGCACAGCAGCAGCATATGCAGGCGCAGCTGCAGCAGCAACATCCGCAACACACTATAGTGGCCAATACGACGGCGACGCAGCAGCCGAAGTTGTCGCAGGTTATAATGCAGCCTGGCGGCAACATCTCGGGCAGCGCATTGAATGTCTCACCTACGTCTGGCAAAAACAAGACCATTATACTCACCCAAAAAGGTGTTATATTACGTAATATTGGAGGCGATATGTATCAGCAGATACCCATAAGTAATGTAGGCGGCTTGTCTGGCATTGGCACTGGCGCTACCTTGATGACCACAACTGCGGCAGGTCCGCCTGGTCTGGTTAAAACAACATCATCAACGAGCGCCCAGCCACACACTATACAACTGCAACAGCATCAGCAGCAGGGCACGCAAGGCGGCAAGCAAATGATGCCCACATTGATACCTACCAATCCCATAGCTGGTCAGCATGTCATAGTTCAGCAACAGACGCCCAACAGCGTAATCGGCAACGTAAGTGTACAGTGAACAACAACAACAACAACAAAATTGTCAGAGCTTGTAAAACACGTAGAGAGAAAAAATTTGGGCATAGCCGGTCATTCAATGAGCCAAACGATTTCGTATTATCTTTCTGCAGTTGAGCTTCTCCCGAAGTAAACTCTGTTGGTTTTGCGAGCTCTAATATTCAGTTTTGTACCTCAAATATATATATTAATGCTTACAGTCCTCACAGCAGACTATTATACGACCGGTGATGACATCGCTGCCGCAAGGACTCACGCTTATACAGCGTCCCGGTCAGCAGCCACAACTTGTGCAGGTGCAGGCGACGCCGAACAATACGCAGCGCACGATTATAACACAATCGCCGCAGCAAGGACGTCAACAGCCGCAGCAACAGATTCTGTTGCAGCATAAGCCGGCATTGCAGCAGCGTTTGGTTACTTCCACCAACACAGCGGCCTCCCAGTTGCAGCAGAGCGGCAATGCCAGCATTTCACGCACCGTTCAGCTGCAGGTTACTCAGCAACAGTCGAACCAACAACAGCAGCAGCAGCAGCAGACGGCAACAACCACAACTCAACAGCAAGCACAGCAGACACAACAGGCGCCACAACGACGAGGACTTTCGCTTTCTGTATGATATTTCAGCTATGATCATGGTCCGGTGGAAACTAAACTCTTTTATTTTTCTTCATTTTAGAACGAACACGTCCACAAGGCGCATGAGATGTTCCGCAAGGCGAATCGAGTCTCGCGACCAGATAAGGCTCTCATTTTAGGCTTTATGGCCGGACTGCGTGAGAATCCACGACCGAATACTGACAATGTCTTGGTCATCAAGCTGGGCGAATCAGAGGTAAGTTTAAACACCAATTGACAGTTCAGTGCATTTGACTAAATCGGCTTTGCATTTTTAGGAAAAAGTGCAGCAGGAAGATGGCAACACGGCACTTTGCCTGGTGGAGTCTCATATTCGTTTGGACTACAACACCGGCGAGTGGAAGACATTCCAGAACTACAGGCTGATGGATCAGAGTGCGGCCTCATAGTCCACAAGGGTCATACGCATAGTGCGCAAGCAGCCCTAAGTGCTGGCTGACTTATGTGCCACTGTGTGTATCCCTGGCTGCTGGCTCTGAACGCTGCGACATGTCGTCATTGCAATGGCCAAGTGAATGGGCCAGCAAACGCTTCGCTTATTAGGCTACTAACCCTTCTCTAAAGCTGCAAGAATGCTGGAGTAAATTTAATGAACTACATAATAATTAACGTAAATTAGCTGTACAGTTGTTAGTATATAGTAAATGCTAGCGCTTAAAACGTTTAGTAATCATGCCACAAACACACTTACACTCACACTCACACTCATACACAGTCGCATGCATACATTCACCTATGACTGCACGCTTGAGTAGAGCGCGGAAGATGAAACAATGTATTGAAAAGTCGCAGCATAGGGAATGGCAATAGATCATTTACACACATACAGCGATGTATATGCATATACTAATATATGTATATGCACATTTAAATGCAGATATATAATGTAATTAGCTGTCAAGTAACTAAATGTATAATTAATTAGCAAGAAGCATAATAATATTTTGGAGCCACAAGAAAAAAGAATGAAAAGGAAAAACAAAAATAAACGCTCGCTATTCATAAAAAAATCTATAATACAATTACACACACAAACACACACAGACACAAATATAAATGTATGTATCTAAGTGAGTGTATAAGCCACAGCAGAACTAATATTAATCTTTCATTGTGTAATAGTCTAGAATAAAACAACCATATTTATGGCTTTAATGTTTAAGCTGAATGAGATTTTTTATGCGCACTCCAAGCAACCTGTTGCGGCAATTAATTGTTGTTGCTGGTGTAAAGTAATTGCAGTCGAATGTTAAAACATTTTAATTGTTGCTTGATTATTGAATGGTTTTTTATTATTCTTCTTAATTGCATTGGAATTTGTGGGCTTACAACTAGTCAACATACATAGATAGATAAGAGCTTGCACTACATAATGTCTATATGCCTAGGGCTAATACTACTGGGTCTAAGTCTAAGTCTAAGCTACAGCTCGGGTCACGTGCATCTTAAATTCGTTAGATAGATCCTCCAAGGCGTGGAGCCTACTTGCTGCCCACCTCCTTCCAGTGCACTATGGCGCGCTGCTCGTCGGGCGCATCGCCAAAAGGTCGGCTGCCATCGGCGCTGACAAACTCGTTCACCTGATAATTGAGCAGCGTCTTATAGTGATAAACATCCGCCAGCTGTTGGGTCAGCGGACTGGTATTGGTGGTAAAGATACCGGCAAATTGTTTCTCGCGTGCCACGCGCAACACCTCGTGCTCCATGAAGTGCATGCAGGCAATGTTTTCGCGGGGGTTCAGGTCCTCAGCGGTGCCCATCATGAAGGAGTGCAATATCTGGTTCAGACCCTTGGGTAAATAGTTGTCGCTGCAAAACAAAGTTGGAGTTGGTGCTCGAGCATCAATAAAGTTTTATCTTTGGCTTACCGTATGGGACCCTCACAGTGCTCCAGAAACTCAAAGACAATCAGCAGATCTGATTTGATGTCCACCTCGGGCTCACTGCGCGCATCAAAGTTCAATGCAGTGCCAATGATGCGATCCGTATTGCGATCGTAAACAACTAAGCTTAACTCGCGTTCCACAAGAACATTCCAAATTTCCTAAGGAGAGAAACAATACGTACATTTAATTTAATATATTAAATTGAATTGAACTTATTATGATTTGATTTGCTAAATTTTAGATAATTACATTTAGCAAATCACTGTAGTCTTGACGCTTGACACCTGGTTTTAGCCACTGCTCCAGATCCGCCTTGTTATAGAAGCTGGCCACAATGATGCTGCAAGCAAAGAAACATTAACAATATTTTAATTTCAAGCTTCTAGCCAGCACTTACTCTATGACTTCTTGACGATGCTCGGGGCGCAAGGCAACTGCCTCCATTTTGAGATGTGGACAAGCGTTGAGTGTCTCTTCTTCCAGCTGCACTGCGTCATGATTGGCGGCCATCTTTTCCATAATTTCGCCCAAATTCTTGGCTGCTATGAACTCGGATATGCCAATGTTGTATCCCTTCTCACGCAGCAGTGTCACAGTGAAAATGGAGTTCAAGGAGTTGCCACCCAGTTCGTAGAAGTTGCTGTGCGGCGAGAGACTGGCACGCGTGGAGCGTCCAATGACACCACCCACTGTCTCGAATAGATCACGCGCTGTCAGCTTCAGTTGCTCCGGCACCTGACTGTAGTCATAATCGAGCACGATGCTAGAGTCGCCCTCATTGTTGTTGGCGGTCTCGTAGCTCTTGAGCAGCGCTTGGCGATCCACCTTGCCGTTGACCAGCAGCGGCACTTGTTCAATGATAATGACCTGCGGTGTCATGTAGTCGGCTAGCTTGTCCTTTAGACGACCCTCTAGCTGCATTTCGGTGACCATGGGCGCATCATCGCGTAGCTTAACAAAGGCCAAGATGGCCTGATCCACATGTCCGGCGTGGTAGCAAAGCACCATGGCCTTCTCCACCAAGGGCAGCTCGGCCACATTCTTCTCCACCTCGGACAAGTCCACGCGATGTCCGCGTATTTTCACCTGCGAGTCAGTGCGTCCTTCGTACATTATGTTGCCGTTCTTCAACGATCCATAATCGCCAGTGCGATACAGACGCGCATACTCTGGAAGCATAGGCGAGGCATGAGCTAAGGACTGGCTGGCTATAAGAATTGCGTACTTACTCTTCTCCACAGCTAGCGGATTCTCCAGAAAGCGCTCCGGGTCGCGGCCATTGACATAGCCTGCGGCAAGATTCAAGCCTGAGGCAAAGATTTCGCCAATCTCGCCGTTCTTCACCGGACGATAGTCCGCGTCCAGCAAATAGATAACGGTGTTTGACACGGGTATGCCTAGAAGATTTGCTTACTAAAGTCCTTGCGCTTACCAGTTGTCGAGCTACTTACCTATTGGCACATTGTCATACAGACTTAGCTGCTTCTTGCTCTCGCAGGCAAAGTAGGTAACATCGCCCATAACCTCGGTGGAGCCGTAAAAGTTGTACAGGTGATGCACGCCCTCATCAAAGTAGTCGAAAAAGCTGCTGGCAAGCGAAACCGCCAAGGGCTCACCTGAGCAGACCCAAATCTGCAGATTGTAGAGCAACTTCTGGGCAACGCCGCCGCCTTCCATCTTCAAATACATCAGCAGCGATCGCAGCAGCGTGGGCACCAGCACCAGACGCCGTATTTTGTATTTCTCCAGCAAGACAACCAGACGCGTTGGGTCCTTGGTAACTACTTTGGGCACCACCAGAATGGCCAAGCCGCACATCAGCGGACCCCACAGCTCGGCAATGGAGTCAACAAAAGTAAGCGCCGTCTTGAACACGCCCACTGTCTCGTTGTTGGTGTAGGGAAACGTGCTCCATTGCCACTGCAGGCGGTTGAGTATGTTCTCATGGGGCAGACGCACGCCCTTGGGCACGCCCGTGCTGCCCGAGGTGTACAGCACAATGGCAATGTGATCATTGCCACCACGGAGCATCTCCTCGGACAACAAGTTGCCGCCGCTTAGCTGCAGCGACTTGGCATACAGCTCCGTCAGCGAGAGCGTGGGTGTGCCCTGAAAGCGTTGAGCATCGATGTCATCATCGCGCACTACCAAGGTGGGGCGCGCCTCCAGTAGTATGTGATGTATGCGATTAGCCGGAAAGCTGGGATCAATGGGCAAGTAGGCGCCACCCGCCTTCCAAATGGCCAGCAATGTGGTAACTAGCGCTTCCGAAGGCTGCATGCAGACGGCTACGATGAAGTCGCCATCGCTGTTGGGCTGCAGGAAACGGCCGTGCGTCTCCTCCACCAACAGACGCGCAGCGCGATTCGCGCGCTCGTTCATCTGGCGATAGCTGCTCTGGCTAGGCGCCAGGCCCTGCGCCGGCTGATAGATGAGCGCCACCTTGTCGGCATGACGCAGCTGCTGCTCCTCAAAGATGCGATGCAGCGCGCGGGGCACGTAATCCTGCTGTTGGCCCTTCACAATCGACAGCTGTGGCAGCGAACCCATTGCAATGCAGCTGCAAATCAATATCAAATTGAATTGTTAATCATTTATTAAGTATACGCGCCGTTGTTATTAAGTGCTAATTGCATATATACTACATGTGATTGCCAACTAATCAGCTGGCAATAATTGCTAATCTCTGCAGATCTCTCCGCTTGTAGCCGCAAATACGAAACTTGCTTGGCCAATTTACATTTAGTTGGAATATTTTTTTTTTAATTGCATATGTATAGTGGCTGATCGCTAATTAGACGTGCTTGGACTCAGTGGCATTGCTAATTTGCAACAAAAATTTAAATATAAATTAGTAGTAGTAATAAATAATGAATGAAAATGGATAATGATTTGTTTCAAATTAAGTGCTGCATATTTTATATCCTTTCACATTATTCTAGTTGGGTAAGACAAGCTGAAACGATTGTCCGTCCATTGGTCCCATACAGCCTTTAAAATGTTTTACATTTGCAGTTTATTAAAGCAGCTGCCAATCTTTTAGAATTTCCCCTTCACATGCGCAACGCGCATCAATCAGCATTATTAAGTTTTATTTAACTGTCGGCTTATATTAGTCAAAAGCAGCTTAAGCTGCACTACTCTTTTTTTTTTTGAGTCTGTCTGTGTGGTTTAAATACGCATTTGTTAATTTAGTTAGCATGTCGTAAAATTCCAACGCTGAATGTCATTGAGCGCACAACTTCTGGTCTGCTACGGTTTAAACATTTTGTTGTTGTTGGTGATGTTCTTGTTGTTGCTGCTTTCAGTTGTCGTCGACTCCGTCGGCTCCAATGTCAAGCGTCAACGCACGCAAAGACATTAAGACACAGACTTTAAATAGTTGTGGCAATTACCTGGCGTCCTTAGCAATTAAATATTCGATTAAAAAACAAAAACTCATTACAGCCACAGCGCCGCTTAAATTAGCAACCGGTAGTTGAAATATGTCGCTTCAATTCCTTTATTTAGCTGCAGTTGTGGCAAGTGCAGGAAGCTCCAAAGCAAAGGTCGCTAATTACTAACTAACTAAAAGTCTGCGTGCTTATATTATATTTTATTCTGTTTCCGATTTGCAGCGTGGGCGTTGTTGCATTTTGCTTGTTTTTGATAGAAAATGCGGCCAATTGGTTTGGCCCGTGGCGTCAAACAAGTTCCAGCAGCAAATTGCGCAATTTTCATGTTAAGACTTTGGCATAAGTTCTTAGACTTTATCTATAGCAACTAGTGGGCCATTTGGGTTGCTGGTTTTTGTCTGTTTTTCTAGCACACATACATAGATACATAAGTATGTATGTATTTGTGTGTGGGTAACGTGGCAATGCAGCGCTCAGAACATTTCCCATGCATTTATTACGTATACGCCGTATGAGTCCAATTAGTTGAGCATGTTGTGCGCGCGCGCACACACACACACACACACACGCAGACACAGAGAAACACAGGCTTGAACAAATTAAATAAAAATTACATATGTTTGCTTGTTGTACGTTCATCTGCATACAATGCAGAGCTCAACAACGGCCATTGTTATATTCGCATAGACACTTGGTCGCATTCAAGTGCATTAACTCTTAGCCTTTGGCTGCACTTGGCTTCTCACATCATCGATTTAATGTACCGCAGCGCAGTGTGCCTTGCATTGCATCCGCAGCGACTTTTGTTCACCTTCGCTGCGTCTCTTGATGAGGTGAAATCTATGCGGCAACAACAAAAACAGCAACAACAACAGCGACTATTAAAACTCTTAAGCTTTTTTTAATTTCTGCTGGCAAGTCTTTAAGCTGCTGCTGTTCTACTCTATAGCTCTATAGCTCGATAGCTCGTAGCGTATGCTAGAGGTGCTCAAGGTTGCATTTTGTGTTTCGATTGCCTTTGTGCAGTGTTGGATTTTTGAGGCTTTTGGAAAAATCGTTCTATAATTATCAGACTTGTGCCGTGTAATTTGTAATTTACATAATTACAAGCTGGCTGCAAGGTGTTGCTGCAATGACCAGGCAACAATTTGTAGATCAACAACTCGGCTTAAGGTCGTTATTGCTACTTCGCATTATCCTCACATATTTGTTTCCGTTTATTTTTGTTAATTTGTAAGTGAGTGTGTAACCAATTAAAATTGTTTCCAACAACAACAAAAGCAGCAGCAGCAGCAACAACAGCTTGATTCTTGATTTGCTTAATTGGGTAAAAAGTGTCCAATTGATGCCCATAGCAGGGGGTGCTCGGCTGAGCTTGACTGGCACTGGCACTGGCATTGGCCTGACCTGACCACAGACGCAATTCTAAATCAGTGCCTGTGATTTTTATTTTCAACGTTCACATCAACGTCACTCGCTGCTGCTGCTGCTTCTGTTGTTGTTGGAGTATTTCCGATTGTGAGTCAATTGAATTGACAGACAACAAGCTGAGAATTCTGCACTAAACGCAACTACTTATTATTTATGATGCATACACGTAATACAACAAATAATTTGCAAGTTAAGAACTGCTGCTAATGCGAATGTCTAACACTAAATTCAATTAACTCTGGCAAGCAAGCAGATAGCATAAGCATTATGCATAATTTGCAGTTATAATTACTTCATTTGGCAAAGCAGTTTGGCAGTTTTGCAATTAATACATCAATAACAAAAATTCAACGATTGTGTATACACCGCGTTGGCCGTTTAAAAAGTCAAGTGCTTGCTTGACACAAATTAAACGCCAATTGCTGCTGCACATAAATCATTTTTCTCGTTCAGCATGCAAAATACGCGCGGCCAATGGCACCGCTCGTGTCTTTTGAGTTTTTCCTAGCCAAAAGCTGTAGCCACAATTTGGCCATAACCAACTGTGTGTGTGTGTGTTTGTGTGTGCGATTGTGTGTTGCATTGAGACTATTAATTTTTTATGACAACTTTGGCAAAAGCATTCAACTGTAAACTGCTGCCAGTTTACAGTTTTTTGTTGCATGTTAATTAAATTTGCTTCTTGGGCAATTGTTATTAAAAGTTTTGGTTTACGATATTGCTTAGCCTTGCCTTGTTGTTGATTAATCTTAAAGCAGTTTAATTTAAATATGCACTGCTTTATCTTTAACGCAACTGTTTGCCGATACTAACAAGTTTTTAAGCAGCAAATTATTAATTTTTCCAATAAACTTATTCATGACTTGTGCATATTTGTTAAATGCATTTGACAACTGTTGACAAGTTGGCTGATGCAACTAACAAACAGCACGGGGAGTCGATCTGGCAAATTGCTGAGCAACATGCAATAATCAAGCAGCAGATCTTAATAATGCGTATCGCATAAATAGTTATAGCTTGTGAAATTCAAATGAAAGCTGGCTGCTTCTATTTGTATGCGCTGCACTGTTTTGTTGAGATTCAACTATAAAAACGTTATTAATTTGTGTAAGCGTGTAATACTCAAAGCTATAAAAGTTGTGCAATATTTATGAAAAAAAAATATGTAATTAGCACTTGAAGCTCAGGGGTTGATTGCAGGCAAATTATTTGTAGTAAATTAAATACATACCTCTAATTTCACTTGTTGATATTTCAAATAAGAATATTGTTTTTCAAACAAATAGTTTGCGCGCTAACGATTTCACAAGCTTATTTAAATATAGTTGGGTTCTTTAGTTAAAATTTTTCTGCTGTTTTATGTTAAATTTTTTTTTTGGTTTTCCCAGCACTTGAATTGCACTTCACTTGCGTTTCACTTTGCTTCACAGGCAGCCCAAAAAATGTTTATTGCAAAAAAACTCAGAGCCCAACTGCTATGGGTATAGTATATTGTAGTTTGTGCTCGTAAGCGGCGCTCGCAGACTAATCAGAACCTCAGCATGCGTCTAACTTTTATATGCCGCAGAATGGGACGTTCAACAGTTAAGCAGCGGCGTTAGCGTTGGCTGCGACTGCGGCAGCGACGCGTCGGCGCCTTTGCTCTTGTTCGTTGAGGTTGCTTAAACTAAAACCAGTTTCCTGCTCTTAGACCAGCTGCAATTGCCTTTCGCAGCATGTATTTTTAATAGCTACTATCCCAGTAGGAAATTCAGCGCTGAATTAACCGCTTACGTGCCGCTTTTTAAAAAGCTAGAATCACTTCCTTGCCTGTGGTAATTGCTGAATGCATCGAAGCTTAACCTTATCCGCAAATCCTTGCATATTGTAAATGCTGAGTGCATCCAATTTTTTGTGATATGTGTGACCGCAAATCCTAGCAGGCTTGTCCAAAATGCTTCTTATTGTTAGCTAAAATTAAATTAAACTAACAATTACTTTCAGCTGCATTCTTACCTCAAAACACTATTAAATTGAATAATAATTATAACAAAAAACATAATATATAGTATAAAATAAACATAACTTATAGTTAACTTGTGCATATGTATATTTGATAACTGTATAACACGTTTTATCAGATAATATTAGGTGAAATTATCGCCTTGAGAACGTCGAAAGTCACTTGACTTAGCTAGACAACACATCGATAAAAGTACTTTTTTCAATGTACATGTACATACACAAGTACATACATACATACATGCATATATATATGCCATATGTACCACTAAGATCGAATAGCGTGAAAGAATCACTCAAAGTCGAACTATAGTATGTATGTATGTAAAAGCATAAAAAACTAAGCAAACAAAACAAGTGGACGCATTAAAGTAGGGCGCAACCAACTTTTATATACACTTTCATAATCAAAGCGTATATAAATAGAGGTGACAAAATAAACAGTACTTTTATTGATTCATAAAGCACTTCAATTGTTTTCTGTGAGACGTCACAAAGCTGACCGAAAACTTAAATAAAAACAACGAATTAATAAGAAAACACGTTCCAGCAAGGATTCACAATATTTAAGTGCCGATATCATTTAATTTGCCAATTTGATGAATGCCCACAAGACTGATGAACAGCATCGTTTGCTACATCAATAACAAAAGTGGCACTTCCCACTGGGTAGCACATTTGACTAGCTGGCTGCTGAATTGCCTTTTAGAGTGCACTAAGTTTAGTTGCAGCTCGATCGTCGCTGAGTTCAGTGACGTAGGAAATGAAATCAAATTCCTGGCAATGCTAGACGCTAATTGGCACTAACTAAAAAGCACACGGCGTCTAAGAAAAACAACACGAATTCAAGCGCTGAGCTGAATCACAGTTAGGGTTAAGTTGGCGTGGAAATCCCTCGTTGGCCTGAGTGGCCACAACAATGACGCACAGTTGAGTTCGTCAGTTCGTCAATGTCTTCGCACCACATACGCCAGGCGAATTGCAATCGAAATCGCAATCGCTTTGGAAAATAGTTTTTATGAGTGCTGGCAGCAATTTGTAGCGGCTAGCTGTTAACTGTCATTTTGACTTCAATCAATCAGAACATAAATAAACATGGCTCAGGTGAATGCTTTTGAAGTGCTCCATGCCATATACTAACTAGTTGACCTTATATTTTATTGTTAGGTTTTAAGTCGAGGAATACATGTGGTGTGAAATTCATGTGTTGTTGGTTTATTGGCGCGACGCGATAAATCATAAATAAAAGATTTTGCATATGAATGGGAAATTGTATACAATTAATAAATAATTCAAAGGTCTTAAATATGACTATATTTTTATATCTGCATGTTTGATTTAAGAATTGAAGAGCAGCATTCCCATTGCTTTAGTGTACTTAACTGACGTGTTACGAGCTAATGGCAAGTGATATGAATATTAAATATGAATATGCATAAGCGTAATAATAAATTGATTGATTCCGTTAACTAATTGACTTGCTCCAAAGCTATAAATTTCTGTTCATAATTTGCATTCATCGAGGACGCCCTGCGCCCGCATTTTATGATTTTTATTGACTTGTTTGTAGATTTCGCGATTAGATTTGTAAATGTTTAAACTGTACGTTCCGATTGACAATTAGTACATAGCAATGTTTACAATTATCTAAGCAAATATGAAAAGCGAAAATTACGATATTTATGCACTTCCTATTCAAAGCTGACACATGTTACTTTCATCGGTTTTGCTTAACTTTTATGAGAGCATTTGACGCTTATCAGAATTCAAAGTATTTATCAAATTCAAAATTGGCAAGCCAATTAACTATTGATTAACACACGCCTAATTGTCTATGCATGTTCGTACTTTATTAGATCCAGTTCCAGTTCTGGTTGTCCAAGCCCACGCTGCGTAAACATTGCGCGTGGCAAAGTCACGATCCAGAGCTTGGCTCAATGGCTCGGCTAGTGGAGTTCCCCCAAAGAAAGTTTGACGCATACTGTATCAGATCTACAGAATAATATTATGCTGTGGTTTTTTTTTTGTTTTTTGGCACATACGTGACGTAGCAACAAACCCGTTTTTGTTTTTGTTTTTTAGTTTTCGTTTCTGTAAGGCTAACCGGTATTTCTCCAAACAAACAACAGTTAGCTAATACTCACGTTTAGACAACAAACAAGCAAGTATGAATCAATTTACGCTGAACGCAGTTAGGCAAACAAACAGCATCATTTATTTAAACAAACATTGACAATAATTGCTTAGAGATCTGTTGTCGCGTTTTTTGTCCTTTGTTGTTGTTTGTCAATTTAAGCCGCACCAAATTCACATTGTTGATTTGCTATAGATATTGCGTATACGTCATGTTGAACATGACAATAGCAATATTTTAAATAATAAGGTTTATCTCTGTGCTCTTTGTGGCTAACTGTTGGCGCCATGACCATGACAATTGGCTACACGCGTAGTATTACTTGTATAAATTCTTTTGGGGCGTCATACGGAAGTTGAGGCCATGTTTGTCAACTTGTCAGGTCAGACAAGTCTGACTGTTAGAAAAATGATTAAAAATCAATAAACTTATCTTAATACATGTCGTATGTAGGTGCAATTAAATTATCATTAGTACTACTACTGCATTAATGTGGGGCGAGCTTAATCGAAATGCACTTGCTTCACTCCAAGCTCAGCACTCGCAGCTGCGGCTTTCCGTTCTCCACTTGACAACTTTCAATAGTACGTAAAAAAAAAACATTTAAAAAACAAACTATGCAAAACTGTCGCAGAATGTTAATGAAGTAATTAAATAATTAAAATACGCCCCCGTCACTTGCTGTTCGTTGAGCTGCGGCGAATTTCGCACATACTAAATCAATTTTGGTGGCCTCCTTGCTTATGCCTACGGTTCGATTTGCCTAGTGGCAACAAATCTCAGATCAAACTGCAACTTTCTATACAGGTTCCATTTAAATGCAGCCTATGAAATATTACTTTCATGCCTCATTTTTCAGCGCATGTTTTCCTAGACTGTCTTAAAAAGCAGTAGGCGCTAGCTCATAAGCCACTTAGTCGTAGTTTTAGAACGCACAATTTGCTTTTACTTTAAATATGATGAAATACCTACGGCACGTGTATGCCTATAGTATATAAACGATCGCAATTTAAAAGGTTACAAATTAAAATGGGGGCTTCGAACATACACAGCATTGATGCATATTAGATAATCTGAATTAAAAATGTCTCACTCTATTGTCATAATCAATGCAATCAAAACAAAATATAACTTTATACAGTTTAATAAAAACAGAAGAAAAGTCGGGAGCAACCTTCATTGTGAGACCCTTGGCTAAGGCGGCAAGTTATGTATTTAATATAAAGCAAAACAAAATGTGGGTCGATACCGTAACATGGGCGCTTAAAATGAATAAGATAATATATTACATAAAGTGCTTCAGATGTTTTTTAAATTCTACACCTAGAAATTGAAGAAAATCAGAATTACAAAAAACATATAGCGCAAAATACCACGCGACTCTCACCACTGCTAAGGAAGTGATTGGATTAAACAAATAAAACGATCTGAGAAGCTCTTGCAAAAGGGCTCCCCGAAAATCTAACCACTCTGGTCTCTATCGCGGAAGTGAACAGCAAATGCATAATTACTTCATTTATATATAACAACAATAACACATTAAAAATATTTACATTTACATAAGTATTTAAGTATCTTAAAATTAATCTTACCTCTAAAATGTTAAGTGCATATTAATTTCAGTGCAGAAATTGAACTTTCAACGCTCACTTGAGTTGTAGGTACAGCTCCGCTAGCTTATACAATGAAGGAATTGAATTTGATTATCTTTCCCTTATATTTTTGTCTATGATAACTGGCTTCGGACTATGTCTTGTCTATGTCAGCATTTCTATTTTTTCAGTTGCTCAATTTTTCAGTTGCTCAAACAATATATTCAAAGGCTCAATGATCAAAAATTGCGCCTAATAATACATTTTTTTATTTTTAGAGGAACGGAATAACAATTTTGCTTTTTAAATTTGTTTTAAAAGGACATGCAATATAAAGGGGAAAAAACATGAATTCTCAAGATGATTATTTATTAATTTTATGATGTGTACCATCTAAAATAAATATATTTGGGTAATTTTATATAACTACTAAAATTTAATTTAATAAATAATTGTTATTCCACGATTTCTAAGGTAAAACTTATAATGATTGAAATCCCTGCATTTTATTTGATGGGCGCAAAGCCTCTTGCATTGTGAGGAGGGCTTTATGTATGTATGTTAACCTATTGCTCCTTAGCTATCAAAGCTACAAACTTTATTACTGTATATTAGTACTTTTCTGCATGCTGAACCTACAAGGTACTAAATAGAAAAACATCGAGACGTAAATGTGGAGCTTGAACTGCTCATCCAATAAAATTATTATCCTATTTTTTCATTTATATAATCAAACTCTTAATAAAGTAATAAAAAAGAGATCGGCTCACTTAAATTGGTTAATTGACTATAAATTGACTATAATTATAACTTTGTAAGCAAAATGCAAATCAAAGCAGTTACTTACATTGTTTTTATGCTAGTGAACTCGATCAGAGCTAGTGTAAGATACTAACTGAAAAGTTCTTTTATTGAATAAGTCAACATAAACAAATTTTGCCAAATAACCGGCACATTGTTCTAAAAATTTGCTTTAATTTTAGATTTCGATGCAACTTACCGAAATTAGAATTTTTTTGCATATAAAAATAAGCTCTGGACAGCCAATTCCAATTCCACATGACACAATTTCCGTAGGCAGTGAATGCATTTAGCTCATTCTTTGGGTAAAAAGCAAAAGAAAGAAAGCCAAACAACTAAAATACATTTTAAAACTCAATTGCGTTGTCGCATGATTGATAGTCTGTCATAATGCCTAAAAGCATCAATTACAAACTGAACACTGCGATGGAACACCCTGTATACGCGGCTCGTAAACGTTTGAAATTAGCTTTTACGCACGTTTTACTCAAGCACACGTCACCCACACACACACAACCCGACCCCCCTTGGCCCCAGGGCACTTGTCACGCTCAATTAGCGCAGCGTTTTTGTTGTGCTCCATTCATAAAAGCTGTCGCAGTGCTTTGGGCGCCAAACTGCCAAAAGCTTGCGTCAGCAAAAGCCGGTAAGCTTTTTGGAAAAGCTTTTGGTTCGCAGTCCAACGCACAGTTCACAGTTGGCACAGCCGGCAAACGCGGCGTATGAAAAATTGTATTCAGTTTTGTTAGTCTTTTGGAAAACTTGCCGTCGAGCGGTTGAGTGGATCACTTGGCTTGTGCCCTGGTTCCAATTGAGCAACTTCATAGACGTTTCAATCGTTGGCGCGCATAGCGGTGAACAGCAAATAGCATCTTGCTTTTAAATTGCGTACGTTTAACGTTAACGGTACTTGATGTGGTTAATTGATTGACAGATAGACAGACAGACAGATTGACAACAAGCGCGTCTGACAGTGACTATGACAGGTGCATCAAATTGTCCATTGCATTCTTTGTCTTCATGCGTGTGACTGTGCGTGTGTGAGTGTGTGTAATTATTATTTCTCGCTGCACTTTGGGGCTGACATTAATGTCAACGCGCTTGTTGTTGCTGCTCGTCGTGTTCGTTGTGTTAATGCTTTTAATTACATGCAAAATATAAACAACAAACAAAACATAATAATTACAAAGTAATGCATTAAGTGTTGCCGTGAAGTTTGACAGCTTAAGTTACTGCAAGTGCAGCAGAAACAAATTCATAAGCATAGACAAACAATTCAATTATCACAATCAATCAATAGAACAAGCCCTAGGCCTAGGTAAGTCTGGCATACGTTATGCTTTGACAGCAGTGTGTGAGGAATAGGTTTTTGTATCAAAATCGAAATTCGTTTGCTGTCTGATCAAATTATAGCGTCAGCATTCACAATCTATTGCTTGTCACATTGTTGATACACAACTCATTAAGCTCACGGCTCACTGGCATATTTGCATACATACGTGTTTTAAATTGCTTTTCGTTGCCCCCGCACTGCCCCTTGGCCATGCCAAAAGCATTTAAGCAACATTATTAATTTATGTAAATTTTTAGAGTTGCAGACATTAGCGCAAACATAAACATAAACATTGACAAATTAATGCGAATGCGAAACCGAATCGCGCTACGTCATGATCCTCTCAACTCGACAAACCTGAAGGGGTTGCTGCGACGCTGCTCTTGAAATCAGCGAGCTTCAACTGGGCCGCCTTATCAGGCTCAGGCCTTGTGACGCACTTGAGGCATAAGCTGTTGCACACACTTGTGTGTCTTTCAAATTCATTCTACATTGACATTGACTTGGTGGCAAATAAGCAACTAAATATGCAAACGTTGTGTATAATTAAGCTGTTTTTGTATTTGTTTAAGCAACGCGCGTCACTCGCATAATATTTGTCAAAGTTGAATGCAACATCTGCTAACACAGGAGCAAGTTTATTGTTGTTTACAATTTGGGGCGTTAAATTTTTCATGCCCAGCAGTTTAAGTGCCCATCAGAGTGGACATTTTATCACAACTGGGGAATGTGAATGAATGAAAATGGAAATGGAAATGAAAAGCCGCACATCATATGAAATATGAAAATTTATTGCGTATACGACGTGCAGGCTGGCGCTACGCTACGGTGCCCCCCCCCCCCATGTTGCTCTGCTCTGCTTTTTGTCTATTTTTTGTGCGTTTTGTTTGGGGATTTTTGCATGCAGCTCAAGTTGATTGGGCTTTGCTATTTTAGTCAGTAATACATATAGACAGATAGACAGACAGACATACAGTTAGATAGACAAACACACACTGCGCTACAGTATCAAATCAAAATGTGTCTATTTATGCTAAATGCTGATTTATGCGCTGCTCCTCTTTCATGTTGCGAATTTATCTCTGATTTTCCTGCGTTTTTGGCACCGTCTCATTTTTTACGCAATGTTTTGCCTTTACCTAATTACGTGCTGGAAAAAAACACAAACACACACACAGCAGCAGACAATAAATGAAAGGAAAATTTTGTTGATAGGGCAGCGAGAGGGGAACGGCACTGACGCTGGTCAGCAACTAAGTAAGTTGTCCATTTGATTTGCAAGACGCGTGTGAGGCCTTTTCGAATATATAATTTGTACATCTATATGTATACCATTGTATCTGGTTTGTTTTTTAGGGCGATCGCTCGCACGCCACTTGAATAAGAAATGGTCACTACAAATTTTTATTATGTCCTTTACCTCGCAAAAGTTGCTCAAAAAGTGGTTGGATCATAATAAATATTAAAATTAAATTCAATAAAGTAAAGTCTATAAGCCAAGTGTTGATATAAGCAAGTTGCACTAATATAATTTATATTGTTGTTTATTTAATTTGCACAGTGGGTATCTGAACGTCTGGCATCCAAGAACTGTACTGTATTTATAATGTGAGTCAGATATTTTGTCAGAAACAATAACAACGTCTTTCATCATGAATTGCTATTCAGAAATTAAACTCAACTGTCACACGGCTATGCAAATAAAAGGCGTGTCGTTGGCCCAATAGGGGGGATGGGCCATTATACGCTGGCGGGGGTGCGGGGGTGCAACGTTTACATAGCCTTAAAAATTAAATGAATGTGAAAATTAAAAAAGCTATTCAATATATGTTATTTTCATGTGTCTCATATTTATTTACCTTACATTTTTTAGTTTTGCCTGTGCTAAATAATTTTTATAGCCCAACATTATCGATAGAACTTTCAGCAAGTGCCGTTCTTTATAGCTAGACAAATAAACAGTAACAAATATGCGTACACTGATCGCATTTTATGATTGTGCCAGCGAATTGCTGAAAGCAAAGCGCCTTTGCATTGGGCAGAAACTTTTAGCCCGCAAGCTGGCAAAGTTAATTAAAGGACGCTTTGGCGTGTGTTGGGATTTTATGTTGAAATCAATTTGGAAACAATTAAGTGTAATTAACATTTGCAGCAGCAAATTACAAAATTATTATATAATTAACTTATGAGGTGCCAGTTGGCGTTTGCCAGTTGGTTTTCAATTTGTTTACATTCGCATTGGCGTTGGCGTTGGCGTTGGCGCAACATAACAAGATGTTCTTTGAGCCATTAGCCCACCCTTTATGCTGGCTGCCTTAGTAATTCATTAGCCGTACATTGTGCTGAGGCATTTGCATAATTATGCAATCACTTTTGGCATACTTACACATTAGACTCAGACGGCTGATAAACAACTCGAGACCGTAGACAGCCAAAACGCCAGCGGGAGCCATTGCCGTAGACCAAAGACAACGGCGCAGACACGGACTAGACCCAATTTGATTAGCACGCGCATACGAAATAAAGGCCAACTTATGTTTCGGTGTTAGGCTTGGGGTTGCTCTCTATATAGTTGGGTGTGTTTTCTTCTATCACACACACATATGTTGTTCCACACTCATACAGCGACGTGTGCACTTAATCATCGCTCGTGGCACCGCGTTTAGGGGCACAAGGGCAAAAGGTATTTTTGTTTGCCACTTAAGCTGCAGGGCTGTTGTTGTTGTTGTTGCTGCTGCTCTTTTAGCTCTTAATTAGAAGTCAAATGTTTGCTGCTTGGCAAGGTCTTTTTTACACACTCGGCCCCACACACCACACACAATCATATGTGTCTCTGTATGTGTTTGTGGGTGTTTATGACACCCAGCTATTGGCCAAATAAATACAGCTACTTGAGCGTCAACAAATGAGTTAATAAGCCCGTGCCGAGAATTGTTTCACTTGACAGACTTGACAGACTGTCGAATGAAGCCAGGATTAGCGCATGAAGATAATGGATAATGGGAATATTTATATATGTATCATACAGTGAGTGGTGGCAACTTAGAAATCGTCAACTTTTGTTTGTTTGACTAACAGCAAGTTGATTTTTATTTATTGCATTTTATATATTTGTAATAATTTATATGAAACTAGTCGATTGATTTGACATTTAACTTAACTCAATGAATGATGAATAACGAACGCATTCCCCCACATGATGAAATTTTAAGTAAAAATTCTTGAAAATAATAATTACTGTTTAGTGTGTAAAATAAGAAATTGCAATAATAATAAATTTGTACGATAATGTCCACACATATTAATTTATCAATCAATATACGCACCAATATATTAAGAAGTATTTATGAACTGCTGACACCCCAATCCATCCTCTCTAAATTACATTCTGGCTACGCCCATGCCAGCGTTGGCTGTATCTATAACGCTGATACGCCTAGTCAGCCACAAGAAATATGGTTGCCATTTGTTTGAGCCAAATTTGAGATTTGCGAGAAGCGAAAGGATAACATTTGTCACACAAATTGTCGCCATATGCTCACAATTTATATTAATAATGCTTGAAGCACATTTGCATAGTTAATTTCACTTGGAATACTGCATACACTGCCAAAAGCAACAACTACGAATAATAGTTTTGAACGCCTCTTTTAACCTCGCAGACGGCGCAGTAAATGAAAATGTTCTTTTGGCTGAAATAATTAACTTAAATTGCCTTCAAATTGGCTGCCATTATAGTAGCATTAACGCATTAATTATGCATAAACACCTGTATACGCCCACGAATAATTTTTTTTTTTTTTTTTTTTTGTATACAAGTACAACGTATTCATAGTATTTAATATTAAAGTTTATTGATTCAGCTCGCTTGCTATGAAAGTAACCGAATATAGTAAGAACGCAAATTTATGAAAGGGTTGAACTTAAAGCTGTGAGCTGACATTTCATGCGGATTATAGACCGCTCGACACTGACAACGCAATCGTTGACAAATGAGCCACAAGCTAAGTAACAACTTTCTTCGTCATTACGTTCAAATTGTTTTTTAGCCCTGGCGCTTTTTTGAGTATTATGATGAGTGCGTATTGCTGGAAAAAGTGGGTCGCAGGCAATTTACTCTCTCGCTCTGCGATTCATAAATATGCATACTATATTTATATTTGACAGCAGCTTAGATATTCACTGTTATCTAGGCCGTCGACAGCTGTACCTATGGCCTGAACAGCATTTATTATAATCTTACATAGTTTCTACTTAAACTTTCATAATCATGTATTTGCTATTGTTAGTGCTAATTGCTGACATCTAGCCTTTGCTTGATAAAGTCATTTAAACGCAAATCGTATTGCAACGTATTTAATTTAAAAATAGACTTGCCAAAAATTGCCTCAGCTGTAAATTTGGCTTAAGTTTTATGAGTTGCCCTTTGGCTAATGAAAATTTTATCGGAAAAGCTCCAAAACAGATAAACTGTTTAATTTACTGATAAATACGCGTATTTTTTTTATATTTATAACATAATAAATACAATTTTGATGACGGCACTTGGACAGCAGCGCGTGGTCATAAAAACGTGGCCACGAATCATTTGCACTTGTGTCCTGCGGTCATTACAATGTGTTTTTCTTTAGCTTGCGGTTTCTTTGCATATCTGAACGGGGGTCAATAGAAATGGATTGGTGAGAGGTGGTGTGGGTGGTGTGGGTGGTGTTTGGTTCAGTGAACTCGTAAAACGTTTGCGAAAAGTGAAAGTCTGCGTTGACTCTTATGCTCAACTATGCAGTCAGTCAACTCATTAAACTGCAGCCAATAAAAGTCGACAATTACCCAGCCAAAACACTTGGCTACGTTCCAATATCCAGCACACCAGCAGCCCCGTTTGTTGCCTTTGCATCAAGTTCGATTCGACTGTTATTTCTGTAAAATCCTGTATGCTGCATTCAACTTTATACTTTGTCAGTGGCGCTTGAGAGTAAGTCATAAGTGCCGGCAAGTCTTTCATCAAGCGGCTGACGGCAGCAGCACCGCCCTCTGCTGGGGCTGGGGCTAGGGCTGGGGGCGTGTGCATTTGACGCCCTTTGTCACTGTGACAAATTAAGTGCAGTGCCAGGGCAAGTGCAACTGGCCACGCCTCTTGTGTGCGCCCCTTGCTGTCAAGTCATATGACATGCCATACGGCATTGTTAACTGCAAGCTGGAGTTAACGAGGCGCTACTCAATAATGGCAACGGAAGTGCGGCAAGCGCCATTTTTCAATTTGTGCGTGCCGGAAATGACAGCAGAGCTGCCAATGGGGACAGCTTGGCATACATATACATAGTAAGCTTTTTGCATATGCATCGCAGCATCTGCTCAGCTGAGCTGTGCTGAAATTTGATAACTTTGAAGGTCAGGCAAATGTGAAACCAACATTTGTTTATCCACAGCAAATACTCATGTGCTGCGATTTACACATGTTAGTAATGCTTAGAGTATTGCCCTACACATGTATTTATCTGTGTTTGCCTGTGTGTGTGTGTACCGCAAGCAATTAAAGTGTCTTTAGCGTCGGATGTCATAGAGCCACCCACTAAAAATGCTGTTGACTTTTTTCGATTTCGTTTTGCTCTGTTTTCAATTTTCCCACCAATCGTAAAACAATAGCGTACGCTATCTCTGCTATATGCTTGCCCAATTCTATGCATGTATACGTGCGTGTGTGTGTGTGTGTGTATGAATGTTCATAGCAAATAGCAAATAAACAAACGGCAGACAGCGACAGCAGCTGCCAAGTTTCCCGGCCCGCAGCGATGTTCGCAGCTTTCAACGACCCCGAGCCCCGACCCCTGCTGAGATAGCAGCGATAAATGCCATGGGCCGTGGGCTGTATAAGGCCAATGCCTTATCAATGCCAGGCCACGCTAAATACTTACGGCAACAAGCAGCAGCAGCAGCAGCAACAGCAAAAGGATAACAATTCATTCAACTGTTAAGCGGCAACCGTGGCGTATGAGCAACTTGAACTCTGAACTAGCGAAAGCTAACATCTATGTAAGTGAGAAATGCGAGATAAAAGCTGGCAAGACACAGACATTAGCTTAACGACCAACTACAGTTGTACTCCCATAAATATATATGTATACATGTGTGTATGTATGAAAACCAAGAGAAATACAAAATAAGAAAATAATTGAAACAATTGCGACGCTACTCCATAAGAGGCACATGCTACAAGCGTAAAGCGAAACGCCCAGCGGGAGCAATACAGAAAAAAAAGAGAGCAAGAGACTAAGCAGAGTTCATATAACTAAGCTGACAGAGTCCTGCAACATGCTTGACTTGCAACGCAGCTAAGGAACGCAGTTGCCTGGAATTCAAGCTATGTAAGCTGTAATTGAAAATTGCAAGCTGCCCATTCTAAGTATATATTTATAGAGTGCAGCTAGAAATGGAATGCATACATATCTTTAAAGCAAAAACACTTTTCTGATAAAGTGCAAGATACTTGTTTACTGCCTCATGTAATGAAATGCGAATCAAGCCAAAAACTTTCTTAGAGAGCGAAGCAATCACCTCTTATGTGTGGGCTTATTTTTGAAATAAAAGTAAATTAAGGTAAAGTGCTTATGCTAAATATAAATAGAAACCTCAAGTCAACATTCATTTATTTTAATGCTTTTGAGTGCTGTGTCATATGTATATATATTAATTTTATTTATATTCAATCGATAGTATGGCCCTGGACTGGAGTGAGAAATCAAAGCCTCCAAAAATAGTTCCAACTAATTGTCATTCATCGGTCAATTACCAGTATATAGCCTTGAGGCCTGAACGTTTACTGAGGATATGTCAATTTGGGGCTTTTGGAAAAGCAATTTTCTAGCCCAACACTTGCCCAGCGTGCCAGCGTGCCAGCTGCATGCCCCACTAACCACTTGGTGGTTTCAATTGAGAAACAAGCTTTTGGTTTTACCTCGCTTTGTTGACAGCTTATCCACCCCTCCATCCACGGACAAGTCACACCCCTAGACGCTTTGTCCTGCTCTCGTTCCACACGAGCGCTGCTCTGGCATGCCAACTATGTAGTTAGATTAATTTAGCCAGAGTCACAAATACAATTACGAAGTCATTTCAATTTATTTAGCGTGCATAGCAAAGCAGCCCTAAGTTGCAAGAGCCACAAAAGCCACAGCTACCACAAGCTACTGCTGACTGTCAGCGGGCAGGCAGCGAGAGCTACAGATCCCGCCATATCCTGTGTCGAGTTGGCTGCTCATTAAACGCGGCGCTATGCTTAAAATCAATTTGAGTGTCTTACTTTAATTTATTTACACATTGTAAGTTCTGCTTGAGGGTGGCTTTCCTTTGTTCTTTAGCCAGCTCTGCGATTTGTCAAAGTGGCTGCCAGTCACATACCAAAGCCACTAACTTGGCCATTATTGAACGATAAATTGATTAGATATGCATGTGTGCGAGCACTTGCCTCACTTGGCTGCCACTGATGCTTATTGCTGCCTCAAAATTGCCATTTCAATGTTAATTTTATTAGGGTGTCAGCTATAAATTGCCTTCAATCTTAAATACCATAAAAAACTGAACACAAACACTCACTCACACACACACACACACACACACGCACAGACACATATCGAAACACTCGACATATGAATACAGTCATTGGAAGGCCACAGCGCTCTATTACCATAAGCATTAACAGCTTTGAGCCCTATAAAAATCTGGGCTAAAATTTTGGCAAATATTTGATGAAATGCCAGAGAAGAGTGCGTGAGGCTTAGACCGCATAAAATGTGTTAATGTTGCTCTGGCTTGTCATCTCTACTACTTAACCCCACCTTTAGCTTGCATATTACGCCCACAGGCAATTGGCAGGCCGCAAGCTATCCATCAAATTGCCGCTCAACAGTCGACGTCAACATGCTGCACATGTAAGCCGTGGGGACTTGGTCGTAACCATAAACCGTTTGAGATTTACATGCACGCAAGCTAAACAACAAACAGCTCATGTTTGTGGTCACAGTTGCCCTCGTTGTTGTTGTTGTCGCTGGCAGCTGTGCCCGCTGCTTGAAACTTAAACTCTTGCCAGACTCGTGAACGCCATATTGATAGCTATAGTTCCGTTCTCCACTCCTACTCGCTTCATTTGTCTTTCTACTTGAGAAACTTTTTAAACAATTATGCCAAACAAGATGGCCAACTAGCCACTGGCCAATTTGGCTTTATTGCGTTCGGGTTATCATGGGCGTAGTCAGGATAGGACAAGGGGACGACTGGCTAATGAAAACTTAAGGAAAAATGTTGCGACATCTGTCTCGTGCTTAGAAATTGTTGCTCCTTTAAAAGACGTCCCAGCTACGTCCATGAGTGTTATCCTTTCTTCCTCAGCTCTCATCCATAGCTGACTCATTGCGGCTGTTGACCAGCATTGTCAACATCGTTAAATTCGCATTTTTAAGCCAAATGTGTGGCACAAACTGTCATTACTGTTATTCCATTGTGGTACATTGAACCCAAAACAAGAACTCTGGAACAAAACAGGATACAAACAGTTTGTTCGAGGCGCCAAGACAAAGGCGCAAGTGACACGGTCAGCTGGGCAAGAATCGTAAGCAATACGAGAGTGACCCCATAATGAATTTATCAAATTAATCAAAATGGCGCTGCATAGAGCATTCGTACAACGGAAACGCGTATCCAGCACCATATGCATGATGTCCTTGTTAGTGTGTGATTGTCTGTGTGATATGGACTAATACAATTAAGCAGCGTTGGTCTGAGCAACAATAAAGCCATTTGACTGTCGTACATACTTTTAATCAGTAGTTAGGACACAATAGCGAGCACTATAGCAGGGTTGTCAAATTATGCAAAGAATCCATTAATAGTTCCTTTTGAGATAGTATATAAATGCAAAATAACATACAAAGCATGTCTTCCATTATTCTGAAAGACAACATACTTTTGAATTTTTAGCAATTGAAAATTTTTAATGACTTAATCTTAAATTATATATATTAAATTATTGAGCATCAACGTTAAGCTAGAAACGACTTGCACTAAATCGAGTAAATTTAATAATTAATTTACATCTTTTATATATAATTTATTCTATTCTACATTCTATTCTATTCTATGCGAATAATTATGAGCTGCGTGCAGTCGACAGCCCTGGAAATAATTAAGGCCCGTTGAACTCTTAGCCAGTGGGCAAGGCAAATATAATCTGAGCCGGGATCTAGCTTAGAGAGCATGTTTGTTTATAGGGTTTGGGGAGTGTTAATCACATGACCGGATGTTATAATGTTATGTAAATGACAGCGCCTAATGAACTTTCCATTCATTATCGTTAGTTAGTTACCATAGTCTGGCCACTTGGTGTGGCTTAACTGCCGTTGGTCAATGGCCCTACCCAACTCTCGACTGGGGCTGGGGCTGGGACTGAGACTGAGAGCTTGTGGCAATTGCTACTTAAATCTTAATCCCCAACACTTTTTGTCACTGCAGGCCAAGCGACGATAAGGACCAAGGACAATAACCACAAAGCTTCACTGATTGATTTGTTTAATGTCGCTGCGGGCGTTCGGGATCTGTTAGCGACACCGTAAATTCGAGCAGCTGGCTTGCGTGGCAACTTGATTTCATTAACGCATATTTAAGCAGCCGCCCAATTAAGCAGCGGGCGACTTGTCTGCAGGCCCCAGCGCTGAGTACTCGCAAACCGCCCTCAAGGATAATGTGGCAAATGTTGCGTGAGCTCGCGTAATTCATTGATTGACGACGACATTGTCAAGCGGCAGCCTCGGCGTCGCTGTGGCCAGGTCCAGGCAGCAGCTGACACTGCTGTTGCTGCTGCTGCTGCTGCCGCTGCTGCTGCTAATGCTACACGCTGCTGCCGTAGAGGCAATCCCAGGCAACACTTTAACACTAACTGGCCAGAATGCGCTTGCTGCATTCGAATCGACGACGCAGCTCGACGAGCTATCCCGTGGCGCTGCTGATAGCAGCAATGGCGCGGACAACCCAACTTATAGTATTCCAGCCTACAGCGCTGCCGAATTCGCCAACACCAGTGCCAGTGCCAGCTCCGCCGGAGCTACCCACAATGCGAGCGAAGAAAGCACCGACCAGCTGGTGCCACAGATTCCGTCGTATATACGCACAACCGCCATGTTCTTCTGTATCATCATAATGCTGCTGGGTGTGGTGGGCAACGTGATGGTAACTACCAGTTATCTCATGCCTGTAACGACACTGCCTATAATTCTACTGATTGCAGGTGCCCATAGTCATTGTGAAGACCAAGGACATGCGCAACTCTACAAATATATTTCTTACCAATCTAAGTATTGCCGATTTGCTGGTGCTGCTCGTCTGCACGCCCACCGTGCTCGTCGAGGTCAACACGCGCCCCGAGACCTGGGTGCTGGGCCACGAAATGTGTAGGTTGTCCAAGCCAGCTGGGCAGCTGTTGATTAAGTCGCACTCTTCTTACACTTGTCTTATTTACTTCACGCAGGCAAGGCCGTGCCATTTGTTGAGCTAACTGTGGCCCATGCCAGCGTGTTGACTATATTGGCCATCTCCTTTGAGCGCTACTATGCCATCTGTGAGCCCCTAAAAGCTGGCTACGTCTGCACCAAGGCGCGCGCGATACTCATCTGTGTCCTGGCCTGGGGCATCGCCGCGCTCTTTACGAGGTAAGCGTTAAGCATTAAAGTCCTCGCTTTGTCTGGTCAGTGCATTGAACCTGCTCTCCCACTTCAAAAACACTCTAATCCACTTTATTGTTACATACATGCATAAATATTCCACTGCTTTCATATATATATATATATATATATATATATATATATGTATATATATGTATGTACTCACTTTTATATACATTTATTTCTTTGCATGCCTCTGTTTGGTGTATCTACTTTCCTATGCCAGCATTTCGTTTAATTTATATGCCAACCTATTACTCACACACACATAAATATATAGTATATACATTGATTTAATAACATGCTACTCATAATTTATACCCTTGCTGGAGCTACAAACATTTCTTGATCAATTTTGTCAGATATTAATTAATGTGGAAAAAGGACTGATACGAATTCAAAGTAAAATTATTTTATTTTCGTTTCAGTTTATGTTAGCTTAACTTTATACAAACGTTAAAACTTTATTTAATATCTTATATACATTACGTATACGCGGCTTTCTATTAGGTTTGGAGTGTCCGATGTTTACATGATTATGACTATAAAGAAACATGCTAAATAAAAATAACTCTGAATTATAATACTGGGAAAATATTAATTCATAATGATTTTAGAACACGCCTCGATTTAATTGGAATATGGTTTTTATTCTCTTGCAAGGGTATTTGGCATGCATATATTCAATTGTTTTTTGGGTTTTCATTTACATTTACATTGCTCGACTTGTACTTCTATGCATTTGAGCATTAGGCTGCCTGCTCATTAATTATAAGTGTCAATCGTAGTCATTTTTAATGATTTGTATATTGTATTTCCATGGTGTTTGCTTTCCATCGGTGTTTGTTTTTGTTCCTTGTTTGGCATTAACTTTTCCATTTACATGCTAAACATTTGACTATTTAGGCATCTTTCTCTATCTCTCTCTCTCTCTCTGTCTCTCTTTCTCTCTCTCTCTCTGTCACTCTCGTTCACCTTGCTGTGACCCGCTCGTATTTCGTTTACTTTAACTTTTGGCCAACATCGTCCATTGTCCAATTGTCCTGTCCAATTGTCTGTTCTGTGTGCCCATTATCAGCGTGTTGTCATCTTTAATAAGCAATGTTCGTTATCAAGGCATTTCATTTCATTGACACTTACTTATTATGCGGCAACTAAGAACGGTCAGCGACCCTTTTTAATATTGTAAATCTGGCCCAGCCCGTAACAGCCCAAGCAGTCATTTCTTGTCTAAGGACTGCTTGCCTATTAATTACGTCAGCAGAAGTTCCTGCCTTTAAGATTTCAGTTCGCAGCTCGTGCCACGCTTATAAATTTAAATTCATTTCTCCCACGGGATCTAGGCTATTTTTAAAGCGTCCTTGGCGCAACGCTTTCAAAATTAGGCAATTGCTCTGGTCTAATTTAATTTAAATAAGCGGACGTGGTCTATTACTTCCAAGCTTGATCTGTCTCTCTCGCTCTCATCTTTCTCTATAATGTCTTTGTCTCTGTCTCTGTCTCTGTCTCTGTCTCTCTCTCTGTACTTGTGTACGTCATCCTGCCATGTGATTATGTTTCTTATATACATCTCTCTCCCCTCTCCAACGCAGTCCCATACTGTGGGTGGCTGAGTACAAGCTGGTTGAGTACATTGATGGATCCTCGGTGCCCGTTTGCCTCACACAGGCGATTGGCGTGTCCACCGTTGGTTTCTTTCTGATGACCATATCGGTGTTCTTTGTGCTGCCTTTCCTCATGCTCGTCGTGCTTTATGGCATCATTGCGCGGAACCTCATCTCAAATCAGGGCGCCATGCTGCGCGCTCGTCCTACCAAGCCGGAGCTGAGTCTGAAGGCTCGCAAGCAGGTGGTCCTCATGCTTGGCGCCGTTGTGCTCTCGTTCTTCGTCTGCTTGCTGCCCTTCCGCGTGCTTACGCTCTGGATCATATTGAGCACGGAGCAGACGCTGCATGATATGGGACTGGCTCGCTATTACAGTCTACTTTACTTCTGCCGCATCATGCTCTATTTGAACTCGGCCATGAATCCCATACTCTACAATCTAATGTCCACCAAGTTTCGCAAGGGCTTTGGTCGCCTCTGTCAGGATGTAGCGCGCCTGATGCTGCGTCTGCTTACGCTAGGACGCAGTAGCAGTCCCAGTGACTCAGCCAGCGCACGCAGCGGCACGCTCTCGTCCGGAAACGGCACCAATACCAATTCATCGAATGCAACGGCAGCCACCAACTCCAGCATACTCTCGCGCGGCTCCAATCGCCGCTGCAGCGATGACATCAGCCGCACTCGCCTCAAAATTGAGCTGCAAATGCCCTGCGGCAGTGATCTGGAGGCCATGGCCATGCTACAGCACTCGGCGCTGCGCAGCAAGCGACACCAAAGCGACAGCAGGCTGCTGGGCAATAATGCTTTGCAGCGCCCCAAGCCACAAATCAGTTTCGATGAGAGCGCTGTGGGCGGGGCTGCCAAAGAAACTGTAAATCTAGCCTAAAGCCAGAGCTAAACGGGAAGGCATAAGGAAGTCATGCCAAGGAGCAAAAAAGATCAAGGCCAAGCAGTCGGCCTGCGTGAATAATCGCCTGTAACCCGTTTACACTTTCGCTTCACTTGCGCGGAATGTGCTGGGCTTGGTAGCGAGGGGAGGCGGGGGTTCATGGCCCACGCCTGTACAAATTGCATTTTGAGCGCTTTTTGCAAACATAATCGATTCCATTCAGCCGTTGACAGTAAGTGCTGTTACTGCTGCTGCTGCTCCTTGGACATTTCCGCACAAAAAACAATCAATTTTTCGGGCTATTAAACTCGAATGAATGTGCCAAAGATAAATAACAGCAACGACAGCCAAAGCACTACAACTACAACTTAAACTACGGCTACGACCACGGGCGGGCAGCCATTAAGCAACGGGCGCATGTAAAGCAAGCCAAAAATAAAAGGGGGCAGCACTAAACGTAAGCAATGCCCCCAAACACAATGGGTGAATGGGAAATGGCTTAATACTTGCATGCGTTTGGGACTCCATCATGGCATGGCATGGCATGGCATAGCATGGCGGATAAACATGATTTAGGTATATTGAAATACATAGTTTCTGTTTCGGCAGCGCAGCTTGCCCCAAAATCTTAAGCGACCATTCCAAAATGGCTACCATCACACTTACTAGCGGCCATGGCGTATACTTGATGAGAAAAACAAAAACATTTACACAGCATACAAGAAAAAATCGAAAAATACGCAAACACACGCAGCCACACACCCACACAAATGCATAATAATATTTATATAAATATAATCCTACACATACGTAAATATGAATACATGTACACTAGCTTGTAAATCCTTTGAAGCGCCGATTTTGTAAGTAAATAAATCTTTGTATTGCATAGCTGAAAGCGTTTGAATTTGTTTGTAAATATGTATTCGTATGTAAATAGTTGTTTTTATTTGATTAGCAGTGTACAGTCTTAGCTTCCTTTGTAGACAACGGCAGTAGCCATATCCGTTTCCGTTCTGGCATTGTGATTACTTTGAGTGGCAGCAAAGATTTGCTAGCAGCTCAATTGTTTTTAAATAAATTACTTATTTTGTTACTGTTCTTTGGCAGCATTCAAACTTTGCAGACGCATTTACCACCAAATAAAAACATTTACTCATACTCTGACTATAACTTTTGCAGTCCGATTGTTGCCATATCCAACTATAGCGTGGAGCCTTATGGCGACGGTACCGATGCTCCCGTTTGCACTACCGCGGCAGATAACTTTTGGTCCATACTCTACTTTGTAGGCAGCATCACCATCTTCTTCTTTCTGCCCTTTGGCATACTTGTGCTGCTGTATGCGGCCATTGCCTACAAGCTACTGCGTCCCAACAGTGCATTCCATAGACCCACCTCGCCGCAAGCATCAGCAACAGCATTAGCAGCAGCAGCAGCCGCCACCGCAGCAACAACAACGCCAGCAACAGCGGCCGTGTTGCCCAGCAACAAGGGCAACAGTCATCAGCAGAGCAATGGTATGCGTAAGCATCGCAAGCAGGTCATCTTTATGCTGGTGGCTGTGGTCTCTAGCTTCTTTGTATGCCTGCTGCCCTTCCGCGCTTTTACGCTCTGGGTAATCACGGCCAGCGCGGAGGATTTGGAACGACTGGGCATCTCGGGCTACTACAATCTGTTGTACTTTTCGCGTTTCATGCTTTACCTCAACTCGGCCATGAATCCCATACTATACAACCTGATGTCCTCAAAGTTTCGCAGCGGCTTCTGGCGACTGCTGTTGAGTTGTTTGGGCCTGGGCCAGCACACCCATCATCATCATCATCACCAACATTATTATCGTGCGCAGGCAGCGGGGCAGAGTTTGTGCCATACAACAACACGACGAAGGGACAATGATGTGGAGGGTGTGGGTGCAGCCATGCAGAGCACTGGACATGCACATCGCACGCTTCGCCGCGAGGCTACCTTTTTGATCAACTCCATATCCACGTCATCGGGCACAGAACGCAATACCTCCTCCTCTAACTGGCGCAGCAACAGCCTTTCCACCTCCACTGGCGTTACGGAGCGGGAGCGTGGCGGCGCTCTTGGTGCAGCCATCATTGGCGCGACGGCAGCTACTGTCTCAGCTGCTTGTCTGGAGGAGCGACGTGTTAGCAACATTTGAGTATTTTTGAGTTGAATTCCAACAGCACACAATATTATGTTCAATTTGCACCTTAGTTGATAGCCATAGTTTATAGTACAATTGTATGTAGAAAAGATTTTGTTGTAAAGACTGAAGTACCTCAGAAGAAGTCAATAAACGTTAGTAAATCCTGTTTTTGAGACCAAACCGAATTGTTCAATGTTGATTTATGCATACGCTTATGAAATTTTTATTAAACGTCTCATTATTACCAACTTAATTACACTAATTATGTGCCTAAAACAAATCCTAATCGACTCGTTCTTTTTCTCTCTCAGAATGCAAAAAACACACACGAAGTTTTTTCTGATCGTTAATTCTAAGAATGTTTTTGTTTTCTTGATTTACATAATAGTTAGAATATGACAGAGAAGTGGCGAGCATTATACTTTTTGCAGCTAATTAGTATGATTTGTAAAATAATAATTTAGTTTAATATCAGCAGCAGCGGGCACAGGCAATTGTTGGCTGCTGTGCTGTGCTGAGCAAGTTTTCTGCATTTACATACATACAATTATGATAATGGTAATAAACACAGTTTAAGTTTTATTTATTTTTTGCTTTTATGCATATATGTAGGATTAATAGTTATCGGTATCTGTATCTGTATCGCTATCGTTTCGCGCTGTTGTGGTAAGTAACTCTTAGTTTAGGTTAGATTTAGTTTTAGATTAGGTTTAATTACTACACCATTGTTTTATTTGCTTTGCTCTACTTATGAACAGAATTCTTGGAAAAAACAGAAAGACAAAGGATAATACATATAAGTATCCAGCATGTATGCGTGTATGTATATACTTAAATTGCATATGTATATAAGGTGAATTGCGATCTGGCGCAAAATACAAACGATCAATCACTATTGTATCAGATTATTGCTATTACATAATTCAATATTATATTTATGATTTGCTTGATTTATTGTTGTGTGTGTGTTTTGCTTTTAATTTATTATATTTAAATTTTGTTTAATTTTATAATAAAATATTGATTCACAATCTGAGTTATTCAGCAGCAACCGGATTTGGTATTTTCCACTGGACGTCCCTGATCAATTTTCACTTTGCTAGCATTATCGGTAGCGCTTGACGGCGGCCCAACACGATTCTTAATCTCAGCCGCCATCGTCATGAATGCCTGTTCCACATTGGTGGCGCTCTTGGCCGAAGTTTCAAGGAATGGAATGCCTAACTGATTTGCGTACTCCTGCAAAACAAAACAAATCCGTTATAGTTAAAATCACTTTTAAACAAAAGCGTGTATGCTTTGTGGTTTATGGTTACGCACCGCTGCTGTGGTATGATCAACAACTTTCTTGGTAGTCAAATCGCTTTTGTTGCCCACTAGAAGCTTATTCACATTTTCGCATGCATATCGCTCGATTTCCTCCAGCCACTGTTTCACATTGTTAAATGATTCCTGGTCCGTACAATCGTAAACAACAATAATGCCATGCGCGCCACGATAGTATGATGAGGTTATAGTACGGAAGCGCTCCTGTCCAGCAGTATCCCACTAAAAGCAGTAGCAACAATTAGCCAATTTAAAGATACAAATATAAATATGAAAGCACTTACAATCTGCAGTTTGATGGTCTTTCCATCCAATTCTATGGTCCTAATTTTCTGTAAAATGAGTATGTATTATATATATACTTTTTGTTATTTTCGCAGCTGCACAACTTACAAAATCCACGCCAATCGTGCTAATGTAGCTCTCTGTATATGTGTCATCAGCAAATCGCAGCAGAAGACAAGACTTTCCAACACCGGAGTCGCCGATCAACAGCAGTTTGAAAAGATAATCGCTGTTAAGTGAAACAGAGTTTTAGTTTGCATACAAATTCATATGCATACATACATATGTATGTCAGAGATATCAGCGCTAATAAAGCTCTGTTCAAGCACTTGACATGTTTGTTTATCTTATCGCAATACCCATTCATCCATTATCTGAATCGTGGTGAGTAACAATTACCATTCGGATGCAACGGTTGTCTCAAAGGACCCGCGACAGACTTAGGCAATTGATACAACGAGAAATATTTACGCATTTCAAGTTCAATTGTAGCGTAATTAAACATAAACGTTCTGTTAACAATATGAGCGTGCATACACACACGCGTTTGCATGTAGATGTGAGTTTGATTACGTAGCAGTAGAGAATGTATCAGCACAACAACTACGCCGACGTCGACAGCGACAGCAACAACGAATGAAAGCAGTCAAACAACAACAAAATGTACGCAAGAGGGGGTTGGAGACGCTGGGCAGGTGACTCATCCGCCCCACGAATCAGCAGCAGCAGCAGCAGCGCAGCTGAACTGAGCTATGGTGCAAGCGTTAGCTGTCCCAGGCCATTCGTAGCAACAACTACAATTACGTTTATGTGTACAATCATTTCGAATAATATATATACATAAATATATTGAGGATATCAAAATATTATATTAATCGAATTATATATATACACGTAAGCGGTTGTTTTTCGATTTAAGTTGTTAGCATATTTAAATGTCGTATGTTTTTGGCCAATGCCACTTTTTTAGTCACACAACGCACACAACAATAAAATACCCGTTTCAAGGGAGTGGGACTGAGTCTTTAGTCGTCGTGGACGTCGCAAAAAATGACGTCGCAGAAAAAAAACCAGTGATGGTTATGGAACGCGGGTACAAAGTATTACTTGATGTCAGTGCATCTTAATTACGCGTTTTAATTGCGAGTGACGACTTACTATTCTGGATTCATAGATGACATTTTTCTTTTGGCTTTTGTTTAACTTTGTATTTTTGCCACGAACAAATATTCGATTTCGCTTCGACTGGTCGTGAACTGGAGGTTTGATTTTTGATTGGTCGCTTGCTGATGCTTCACTTTTTAGCACAAGTCACGCGCACTCTATAGATTTGTTTGTTTTCTAAATTCTATTATGTTTATTTGTAATGAATTTAAGGGAAATTCAATAATTTCCACAAATTCGACAGCCGAGAACAAGAACAATGGCGACTGAAAAAATGACGAAGTGGCAAGTGCTCGATTTTCGATATACATATGCTGGCTAGTGTTGAACAACTTCATTGGCAGGGCTCCGCTAATTTCTATTGGGGGGCGGAAACCACCCACATCCCACACCCACAATTACACATTTCTATGCAAGTTTTCAGCATTCAGATAACTGTTTGTTTTAAATAATATTTAATATTTGCATATGCATATAATCTCTTATTATAAATTATTTGAGTCTAAACACGGCTTTTAACAATTGAGAGTTTAGCTTGCATATAGAACACATGTAGATAATAATACATAATATTGTGTGATAGAAGATTCGATAAGCGGGCAATGGGAATGCATCGATATAATGGGAGTAAATTCTCTATTCCAACGAGTTTAATGTCAATAACTGCTTGAGCACTTTTGTTTGGGAGGTTTCTCGTATTTCGCCAGCCAAAAACATCTCATCCACAACACTGTATACCTTGTAGAAGTTAAAGACGAGATCCAGCTCACATACATTATGGAAATACTCGTTCAGCACTTCCACAAAGTTATGAATTGCTTCCAGATAACACAAGTTATTGTCGTTGACATCCACGCAGATACAGAAGTAGAGACCCGCATAGCGTCTGTACACAATTTTAAAATTACGAAACTATGGAAACGGTCATAGAGAGGGGGTATCGTTAGTTGAGCTTCAAATGGTGTATAATACCAAAATATCACCTCAACAAAGTTGGTATGCTTGGCATCTCGCACTGTAACTACGGCGTGAACCTCTTCAATCAGTTTTTGCTTTTCATCGTCATCAAAGTTCATATACCACTTGGCCAAGCGAGTCTTGCCTGCACGGTTTTGTATAAGTATAAAGCGTATCTGCAACCAAGGAAATTAAGAAAAGTTTCATATGTATGTAGAGTTTAGACCAGGCTCACCATTTTTTAATATCTGTTTGCGTAATTACTCAAGTAATTACTTTGCTATTTACAATTTTCAGCTTTAGACGCTGTGAAAAACTGATAATGAATGTGTATCACTTTTGCCAGGGCTGCAAAATTGGTAAACAGCTGTTTGTAACGGCCAGTGTTGGCTGACAATAAGCATAACCACGTCAGTTGGCAACGCAACTATCGAATTCGATTATGCGTTTTCACTTTTCAGATTTGTTTTGGCATAACTCGAAGCTAGTCATTAATACATTTGTTGCCCAAAATGTTGAAGGCGCGTTGGACACTTTGGCCACGGCTCCAGTTATTACGAAGATGCTCTTACACGTCAGTAGGGCAACCGAGGGAGGCAAATCTTGAAATTCACGATCCTTTACAGGCAAGTGCTCTTAATGAGAAATGCATCTTAGTGGATGAGAACGACAAGGCCATTGGGGCTGCATCTAAGGCTGACTGCCATCGAGTACATCCGGAGACTGGAGACGTTAAGTTGCATCGAGCCTTCAGCGTTTTCCTTTTCAACAGTCAAGGAGATATGCTGGTGCAACGCCGCTCAGTGCATAAAGTATGAAGATTTATTTTTACTTTTGAGTATATGATATTAACCACTTTTATTTTAGATAACATTTCCTGACACTTACACGAACGCGTGCTGCAGTCATCCTTTGCATGACATAGAGCAGGAGCGACAAGAGTCCAACGCCTTGGGCATACGCTTGGCAGCCCAGCGACGACTCAATTTTGAATTGGGCATACCAACACATGAGATTCAGCCCGAACACTTTCACTTTTTGACTCGCATACATTATGCCAACACAGGCGATGGTGTGTGGGGTGAGCATGAGATTGACTATATCCTTTTCCTGCAGAAGGACGTCACACTCAAGCCCAATGCTAATGAGGTAAGCGAAGTGCGCTATGTGAAGCGCCAAAAAATTGACGATGCTATCGCCAAATTGGACGCTCCATTGACCCCATGGTTTGATCTTATACTGCATCACCGACTCAAACAATGGTGGGATAATTTGCATAGACTCAAACAGTTCGAAGATTTACACAACATACATCGTTTTTAAGAGCAAATAATACATAGCGCTGCATTCAGCGCGAAGGCAAACCAAAAATATTTGTGAAACCTCATTTAAATTCGATATATCTTTATTCAAATGGAAATTGGTGTGAGTGCGCGTGTATATATGTATATGGGTATGTGAGTGTGAGCACAAAGCTCTTTTCATGCACCTCGGTTAGAGTTAGTTCATCAGTTCAGTTTTATATATATAATATATAAATGTATAACAAAATATAGTGTATGTATGCATATGCATAGCAATAACTTATTGTTTTTATAATGTTGGATATTATATAAATATTAAGCTCTTAAATGATCACATCACGTTTACCATAATCATCAATCTTCTCGAATCGCACAGTCAGCGAGCCTCTTAGGCCCACAACGAACAACAAAAAAATAAATATTTACAAAAATTGTACTACAAACTAAACTATTCTTAATTGGTTGGTGTACAAAAAAACCAGGAAAAGTAAAATAACCCTTAAGCTAAATACAGGAAAAAGACATGAAAAACAATATAGCTGCAGCATTTAACATTTAGCGCTTATGAATGCGATATGAAGCGTACGCTTCAAGGTGTGAAACGGTTGGCTGCGGTGTAAATTGGCACTACCTTGGCACCATTTAGTGGGTAGTACAATACAAGTAAACAAAACATTGCCTACAAAGTTCCAACAACTTAAAACTAAACTTGCGAATTTTGACAAAAATTTGCACATCATATGTATATACTATAGACGTTTGCTAGCAAATCGCATGTGAATGCGTCGTTATTGTGTTTGCGTGTTAAAAGTGTGAGTAAAGTTCGCGTTTGGGTCAGGGTAAGGACATCCTGAATTCGATTTGTAGTTAAGGCACTTGGTGTGAGTCTATCGTGAATCTCAGGCTCGTTGTATAAGTGCTAGCACCGTTTAGGACAAGCCAAATAGTTTTAAGGCGTTAAAGGCAGTAGCCAAGGCTACCTCATCAGGCGTTTTCTTCATGAATGCAGCAATCATTTCCACAATTGCTGGCAGACTGCATGGCTCATTACGTTGAAATGTGCAATATCTGCAAAGTAACAACATGCTTAAGTGCAAACGACCGCTCCCAAGGACAACCATTCCAACTTACCTATGTAAGTACAGCAACGAGCGTTCAGTAATGCCACTCTTTACATGCTGTGGTAACTTGGAGGCTCTAGTGTTTGGATACATGAATGGAGCATCTGTTTCAACCAGCAACCTGTCCAGCGGCAGTGTGCCATTTTCCAGCAGTTTACGAACTCCCGTGTCTGATTTGTCCTTACACAAGTAACCAGTTAAACTAATGTAAAACCTTCGATCCAGGTACTTCAGTGCTTCCTCAGCAGTGCCCATAAAACCTCTGATAATTACAGGCGGTAGATTCTCGAATCTGCGATAAATAAACGTTATTAGTGGCTTTGGTGTTTAATAGTTGACCTTCATACTTGTCGAGTATTTCGAGTACATCATTCTGAGCCGATCGCTCGTGTATTAATAGAGGTTTATTGAGCCGGATTGCGAGATGCAGCTGCTTAGTGAATATCTGTTTTTGGGCATCTGGTTCCGAGAAGTCACGCTGGTAATCCAGGCCACATGGACCAACTGCAACGCACTCCTGCGCCTGAGCAATGTGCTCGAAATCAAACCATGTGGACGGCTCCTCCACAATGGATTTCGAGTCGTGCGGGTGTATGCCAGCAGTCGAGTAGATAATGTCGGGGTATATGCGCGAGAGGCGCAGCGCTTCCTTGCTTGATTTGACCGATGTGCCGTGAACCATTAGTTTTTGAACACCTGCATAGGCAAGAGATGAAAATTAACATTCAAGATTAAAGAGAAAGTCAACGAAATGCAGACTGCAAGCCAATAAACAAATACACTACACACACACTCTCACTTAACCATACGCACACACACAGACATACTGCACTCGTTGTATCTATCGCCCGTGCAGCTTGACCTTCCCAGTGCGTGTGCGTTTGCTGACCACTTGCCTCGCCCAAGACAATTGTCATGTTTTATTATTAGACAGCGTTATCTCTGCTTTGTTCTCTTTCAATTAGTGTGTCAGCGACTTGAACAAACCTGCGTCTCTTGCTCGTTGAACAACAGAATCCAGATCACGGCTATATTTTTTGTTGGTCAAATTCGCGCCCACATCGATGACTATTAGGTTCTCAAAGCAATGCTTCATACTGTCAGCCATGTCCAGTTGCTCCTCTTCAACAGCCGTGGGAGCTGTGGCCAGCACAGGCTGCGGTTGTTGTTGTTGTTGCTGCTGTTCCACATTCATAATCGAAGAAGAATATACACGAAAATAGCAATGACGTAGACGATGTAGGCAGATGCCTTTCTTTGTGTAATTTAATTAGCTTTTGTTTTGTTACCAGGAAACGCGAAGGTTAAATAACCCGTGAAATATAATCGCTACGTGTATTGCAATTTTGAAATGAGCGACCAATTAAGCAACTAACGGAATTAAAGTAAGAAATATTTAAATAAAAACAATACCCGACACGCACTACGACTGCTGCACTGGATGACAGTGTGTTATTCGCACTTTGAGCGGGTCATTCAAATGAACTAGTGAGCTTGTTGCATTCAAATGATGAACAAGACTAAATAAATATTAAATCTGAATCTGGAAAGCTGTTTATTTTTACTGGTTTGATTAATCCAAATTTAAACTTTAGTTTAATAAAAGTGTTAAGTGATATTAAATGTGTTCGAAACAGTTTTCAGATTGAATAAAATATCTAGAACCTCTCGCCAACGGGCTTAATGGTCATCTCGTGAATTTGAACATTAGGAGGAGTTTGAATGCAGTAGGTCACAGCATCGGCTATATCTTCGGCACGCAGCATTGGCATATTTGCCAATACTTCTGCAGAATTTTCATCGAAGATTTCAGTATCAACAACTCCGGGGCTGATGCTCTATGAAGTAAATATTAGTATTGTAATCAAAGATAAGAAGATTAGAAGTATTGACTTACAGTTATTTTTAACATTGTTCCCTTATTAACAAATTCTTGGCGAAGAACCTCAGTAAGCGCTGTTATTGCATGCTTTGATGGCGCATACATATTTAAACTAAAACCTGGTGCATTTGGCACGGTATGACCAGCCACACTATTGATGATGAGCATATGTCCATCGTTTAATTGACGTCGCTGCATGGACTGAAAAGCCTGTCGAATACACCAGCTTACCCCCAAGACATTGGTGTTAAGCGTGTCGCGCAGATCAGCGCTGTTTCCCTCATCAGTAATGCATACGCGTCGTATAATGCCTGCATTGCACACAAGTACATCTGCTCCGCCTAGAGTCTTATCTATCCAATTAAAAACTTCAATCACTTGTTGCTCGTCGCTGACGTCACACTGCTGTCCATGGAAATGTGGAGCAAGATCACAAGGCAACGAAGCTTTGAGCTGCTCTAGTCGATCAATCCGGCGTGCCAAGCCCACCACAATCATGCCCTTGGCCACCAAATCCCTACAGCAGGCAGCACCAATCCCAGAGCTGGCACCCGTGACAACAGCAACCCTATTATGCCAACGATTCATTACAAATAATGGAAAATTCTGTATTCTGTACTCAAGCTGCGAAGTCCAATAAACAACTGGCCGTTTAAGTGACAATCGAGCGAAATAAACAGAGAGTTTAGTGATATGCTCGCTCTCCCATGTGATCGTACACTTAAAGAAAACGAATAGTAGTAAAAGCAAACAATTTGTAATTACATCTAGAGCTTGCCATGAAAGAAACGAGTTGGTTTTGCTTTTTAATTTTGTTTATTATAATAACAATACACACATATGTATATTCCATTTATTTCTGCTAATATGCTTGTATTTTTGGTGTTCACATAGTATATGTATGTACGTATGTATTCTAATAACGCATATTGTAGTTTTTTGATTACTTATTGGATTTCGTTTATGTCATTTAATCGCACAATTCGTATATAATATCAAACAGAAGCCATATTGAAATAAATTTTTATTGAATGTTTACTTAAAAATGTACTACTTGTAGTTATTTCATTTTTGAAACTTAAAGTTCGATTCGTTTATTTTAATAAATTTTAATAATAGGTATATTTTTGTTCAATCGTACGATATTATATATACTACCTATGTACGTATGCAGCTTGTTTAACCGATTGCATTTTTGAAAGCTTTGTTTATCTTTTGAAAAGAATGTATTTATTACCATATAATATCAATATGCTATGTATGTTGATAGGTTTGGCTAACAATAAAATTGCATAATTTTATATGTTTTCGTTTAAGTTGTCAGTGTGTGTGTTTGGTGTTTTGTTTTAGTTCCAAGTTATATCGCTTATGTTATATCGTTATATCGTTCATTAAAATGTATACTGTTCTCGTGTTTTTTATTTGTTTGTTTTTAGAAGCTAACGAGTTTTGCGATTTCGATTATTGTTTTATTTTGTTTCATTATTAGTAATACGTTTAGTGCGAAATTACGGACAGCTTTTCATAGTAAATATTTGTTTGACTTGACTTTTGCTTATGCTTCACTTATTGAAGCCATTTGCGATCCAAATATACTGTGAATATATGTATGTATACTCACAATTATATTTGATTAATCCGTTGTGCCGTTTCGCTGTTGCGATTCGTTTGGTGTAAAACTCTAATAAAATTGATTATTGTTGTTTGATAGATGCATACCGACGAGTGTATTGCATATTGCTTATTTAAAAATATATCTGTATATATGTCTATATAAATTGTAAGAATTTTCATACAAAACTTTAGTAGGTACGTTACTTTAGACCTCGGTGTAATATATAATATATATTTTGTTTGTTTGTTTTGCTTTTCGTTTCCTTTAAATCTCAATATGTTGAGTTACTTTTATCTTTATATTTATGTGTACTTGCATTATTTTTTCTCAAATTTGATACTGGACTGTTCCGGCCGTATCAAGGATACGTTTCACTCTGGCTTTAGTAGAAAATGTTTAGCTTGAATCGCCTGCTGATAGTAAAAAAATTGCACCCTCTCTCTCTTACTCTACAACCCGCTGACTGCTGTTCCTTTCGCTCTCTAACTTTGCATCTCTTTCCCCATAGCAATTTACGAGTACAAACAATCTTAAAACTGTGTAACGTTACGTATACGTACGAATAAGTATAGTTAAGAGTAGTTCCATGTATATACGTATATATATGTGTGTTTGTGTCTGTGTACTAGCTAATCATGCTTGCGTATGTGTGTTTTTTGTTTGTCTCTGTGTGTCTGTGTGCGTGTATAGGTTTATATAGAACTATTGGAACACGTATAAAACATCTAATGTCTAAATTGGTGTCTCTGTGTGACCGTCTAAGCAATCCGGTTTATTAACTAAGCCCCGCCCCTAAACAAATTGGTCCAAACCCTTGCCACCAGCTTCTTCCGCTCCTATCACAGTACCACACGCGCTCACACACCCCCCGTCACCCACTCTGCTGGCCCACGCACACTTATTCCCATAACAAATATAAAGTTTTATATATTATTCCAAATATGTATGTATGTTTGCTTGACTTAGTGTTGTTTGTTTAAATATGTGTGTAAATTTTATACTCAAATTTACTCCTGTAACTCGACATTGCGGCGGGGCGAGGAGCTGCCATAGCTTAGCTGCGAGTCGGTTTTCTTTAGTATGGACACATGATGGGTGGGCGCATCGCCGGAACGATTTGCAATCAACGAGTCCTGTTTGATAAGTATACCACGGCGCTGGTCGGCAAACGAGATGACCGAGTCCTGTTTAACCAGCTGATGACGTCGCGGCTCTGGTCGCTGATCTACAAAAGAAATTACCGAATCTTGCTTAACAAACTTTTGACGCTTATCCATGAGCGCAGCTGATGCTGCCGGTCGACGCGACTCTATGGAAATTGTGTCTTGTTGAGTGACTGTGGACTCTTGGTTATTCAGCGCCGCTGCACGGCGTGCTTCCATATAGGAGACAATCGAATCCTGCTTGGACAATGAGATCTTGCTACCATTGCTGTCCTGCTGGCAAAGAAGACGCCGATTTCCGGATGCATCACTGCAGGAGCTCTCCTGTTTAATGAGATATTGACGCGAGCCGTGGGAGTCCTGCTTAAGCAACATTTGTTGCGACAAGTTGCTGTCCTGCTTCATCATTAGGTTGTGGCGACGCAGCGAGTTGTGCTCATAAATGTAGGAGACTGCATTGGTCTTGCGCAAACCAGGACTGCTGGGACTCTTGCGAGAGCTATTGGCGTGATAATGCGAGGACTTGCGTGTGCTGGTGGTCGAGGAGGCAATGGCCACATTGTCATAGTATCTGCAAGTAGAGAACAGCTGCTAGTAATGTTCACCCTTGAAAAGCTATAAGGACACCCACCTGAGTCGTCCGCAGCAGCTGCGCGACTTAATGATGGCCGCAAAGCCGCGTCGATATTTCTTGTTAACGGAGTACAGAATGGGATTGATGCAGCTGTTGGAGGAACCTAGCCACTGGGCTACCGGCATTACTTTCTTAAGTATCTCAAACTCCTCCTGCGATATGTCCGAGCCGAACTTGATGCGCGCAAAGATGACGTAGAGTGGAAGCCAGGACAATACAAAGAGTATAACCACGGCTACCAGCATTTTGATGACCTTAACCTTGCTCTTCTGCTGCATGCGATCCAACTGGGCATCCTTCGTCAATTCACCGGGTATGCTGCGCGTGGAGACCTTTATCCAAATGAGCACATAGCACAGTGTGATAAGCGACATGGGCAGCAGATAGCAGGCAACCAGATTGGCCAACAGGAAGTAAAGATTGCCATCGGTGCCGGGGGGCCAAACCTCCTGGCAGAGGAACTGCGGCTGCGAATAGGTGGAGACAAGCGCATCTGAGAATACCTCCTCGGCGGGCACCAGATCGAAGAATAATAGCCAGGGTATGGTGGTAACCAAAGCGATTGCCCATATGCCGATTATCATAATGCGTGCACGTCGCTTTGTCATCTGCTTCAGCGGCCACCAGATGGCAATGAACCTGAAAGAAGTGCCAACAAAGAGTTTTTTGAGTAGATGCCGCGACAATGCCGCGTCAAGGATAATGGCAATCAACAGGAGCTGTCGACAATGGCGATGACGACACCATTTTAAACTGACTGGATGGCTGACTGACAGCCGACAGCCAGCTGTGTGCAAATATCTTAGCTGATTAATTCGCACACGCAGGATGCCAGGCGGCATCCTTAAGCCTTTTTCTGCTGACTGCTTGCATTCCAATCTCGTCTATTGAACTCAACACAACAGAACACAACACGTGGGCGTCTTTTTTGATTCTTTTTTTTTTATTCCACTTGCCATAATGATGCGTAATTTGAATAAGCAGAGCAACAAGCTCGAAGTAACGAGCTGCGTCTGAGGACTTTGCACCAGCTGCCAAAAAGCCGTCAACAACTTCAGCACTTTTCATTTAGTTCTAATGCTGGCTACTTATTATATAGACTCTATTGAATGCAACCACAAGCTCTATTTGTGTGTGTCTGGACCGTGGCCACGTAATTACGCATTGTGCTCGTCAGGACTCGTTTGTGCAGCTTGCTGATAGCACTAAAGCACAATAATTTCATTAAGGAGCCGCCAGCAAGCAAACACTAAAAGCAGAGTCCAATATTAAATTGTCATAAGGTTTATTTATAGAGCCAGCAAATGCGCATTGATTATTGCATTAACATAATTCGTGCACAGTATGGATTTAGTAGCTTTGCTTTCGACTCATAACTCTGGCGCAGCTTTAATTGAGTTTGCTGCGAGTCAGACAAGGGATTTTGTGGGCAAAAACGCGCAATGGACCACGAGTTTGACTTATAGCCCATAAAAGGAAGGAGACGTTTAACAGGCGCTTAACCGCAAAACTTTTTACAAGCAGTTTACATATTTATGCACGGCAGCACATATTTAATAATTGGCCCCCAAAGTTCAACAAAGAGCAATGAAAAATGTCACAGAATATTTGTGGTTGCTCATACGCACTGTTTGACATTTCGGTAGAGTGGCAAAGCCGCATTGTCATTGGCATAAAACCATAGCTAAGTATGCTCCAGCGAGTGCTTGATATATGGTCTTCATGATAATACGCGTTAGTGTGGGCTTCTTAACGGAGACGGCACAGCACGGAAATTTCCCAGAACACATTTCTATGCTGCTGGCCAATTAAATGGCATTGGTTAAGGCCATAAGTGATAAGCGTGTGCTGCGTGAATACAAGTTTCAAGTTACTATACTTGCCACAGATAATAAATCTTAAATTTCGATTCACTTTATGAGCGCTCGTAAAAACACAAAGCAACAAAGCGACAACTACAACTGGACATGGGTAGCTCCTTTGACTTTTCGACTGACATGTGGGAGGCAGTGGCCACTGATATACTGATATGATCGAATGATATACTGATGTTCTGCCTTGGGCGCTGCATAATGACACGAAACAACAGCCATAAAGAAGTTAAAGCTGACAGCGCCAGCTGCTGTCTTTGGGGCATGTTGACGCGAAGGAATTGATATAAATGGCAGGCAACGCCGCTGGATAAACGGCTGCTGCTGCTCCTTTGGCATTTAACAATTTGTGCTGAAGTCTGTGGCGCAGCAGGCAACAATTGTTAGGTTTAGCTGTTAGCGTATTCAAAGTACGACGTGACTCAACTTGGCTAACCACATGTCAAAACCTTTTGTCAAATCGTTTTCATAGCACTTGATAAATCCAAAGCTGCCAGGATTTCAGTTTTATGAGCGTGGTTTTGGTGCTGCCGCTGTCAACGTTAAAGCTGAAGTAAGCTTACGCCGTAAGCGTATGTAGCAGGAAGCTCACGGCGTGCCGCTGCCAGCAAACATAAAAATCAAAACGAGCTTGGCTAACGACCAAGGCAAACAAACATTCTAAGTAATTGAAATACAATTGCAAGCAATGTATATAGGCGGCGCCTAATACGGCACAAGGCGAGCACTGAACTTGATCTTGAGACGGCGACCCACAAAACTAACTCAACAGCTCCTGACCAGTTTTCCAGCAGCCGGCTTACATTGAGTATGGCACTTGTTGTTGTTTTTGTTGTTGTCATTATCGTCGCGTTCACTTTTCCTCAGCCAGTTTCTTAACTATAAAAGCAACACTCGACACTGCAGTCGACAACAGTTGCGATTCACCCTCAGCGCCAAAACAATTTCAACAATTTAAACAAAATGTTCAAAGTTGTGAGTAGCTAATCGAGAGTTAATCAAGAATGTTTTAATAAATTGCATTCAATTTGCAGCTGCTTGTACTCGTCGCCGTTGCCGCTGCGCAGGCTTTCGCTCATCCTGGCGTCGTCGCTGTGGCTCCAGTGGTTGCACATCCTGCCGTGGTCCACACCCCAGTCATACATCATGGCGCACACTCGGTGCACTCGTAAGCATTGATTTATAGACTGCATTGCAATTATTTTTGACGCTTTGTTTGACAGTCATGTGGTTCATCATCCGGCAGCCGTTAAGGTAGTAACACCTATTATTGCCAAGCCCGTGGTGGCTGTACATCACGTGAGGCCAGTGGTGCCGCTAGTGCCAGTGCATCATGTAAAGCCAGTGGTGCCGCTAGTGCCAGTTCATCATGCTGCGCCCGCTGTTGTGGTGCATCATTAAAAGAAGACAGTAACCCTCCCCGCCCCCACCCTCGCCATTCCGTTACCCAACCCCAACCCCAATCCATGTCCATGCGTTTCCCACAATAAAGGTTCATAGCCATGAATAAGCGTTAATTGGTTTTCATTTACTATGTTTTTGGTCACTTACCTGTCTAGCGAAACGGCAATTAAGCTGTAAACCGAAGCCGCCACCGAGACACCCTGTACATAGGGCACAAATTTGCACATCAACCAGCCAAGCATCCAGGCTAGAACGAATCAGATAAGATAGCAATAGTTGTAAGAGCAGCGTACAATGCACAAATTATGCTGAGTAACTGTCGGTCAGGTTCATGTAGCTCACGTTCTTGTGCTTGAGCCTGTGTTTGTGCTTGTGTTTGTTTTTGTGTTTGAACGTTCAATGGTTATTGTCGTCCACGTCTGTGTCTACAGCGTCGTTGTTTGCTGACTGAGATTTATGTGCTGCATATCATTCATAATTTGGTGACAAGTCTCAGATTGCGGCGAGCAAGCAGCCCGCCCAGGAGCGTCAGCGAGGACAACAGCCACAGCCACAGCCACAGCCATAGCTTCAGTACATGGACGCATTGTTTGCTCGCCTCCGCTGGCCAAGTTAATTTGTATTCCCTTTTATGCTTCGCCATGATTATGGCTATGATTTGACTATATATAGCTAAGGAGTGTATGCGTTATGAATTTCATGCTGCACATAAACAAAAACCTGAGAGCAAACCGCTTACGAATTAACGAAAATGTTCCACTAAAATGTGAAATGAATTTGCTTTAAAATATGCTTGGGATCCGCTCTGGGTTTGCTCTATGCTTTGAAGCAAACTCTCTGCATAATTTATTTGTTTCACATAGTTGGAATTTTTGTAACTTTGGGATATGCTTGCTGGCATTTTGTACAGTGCATTGGCCACACAGCCTTCTGCCTTGTGCGTTATGAATTTTATGCTAGAAGCAAATAATTTACTCAGACACAAAAGGCTGTAAAACACACATGTAGTATATGTAGACGTGGGCGTGGCATGTGAAGGTTGATGACAGTCAAACGGTATTTTTGGCACGACAGATCGAATGGCAATTAAAACATTGCTAATAACACATCATTAGCACGTCAAGGATTTGAAGTGGAGTTCAATGCACGTTGCAGGCGACAAAGCTATAAACAAAAGCGGGGGCAAGGTGGCAGGATTATGAACTGGCTGTGTTTGTGTGTGTGTGTGTGTTTTGCTAATTTCCTGTCTCGTTCGACTGTCCTATCTCGATTTGTTGTCGCATTTTATTACGCATACGCAGCGTGCAGCACGCAGCCAAAGCCACACACCAATAAATGCCACATTTAATATGAGCTGACGCATAAAAATATTAATATTATTTTTTTTCAGCTTTGTGCATGTGTGTGTGTGTGAACTCTCTGCGGAGCAATAGTCTCTCGAATGCACACAGCACATTTAACCAGCTCGGACAGCTGCATAAATATATTCAGTTACTGTTTGGATATGTTTTTCTTTTTTTAGATTGCCTCAAGTTCAGGTTGCAAGTGCGCTAGACCAGCGGACATAAGCATAAGCTATTAATATTTGGCTATTTATTTGATGAGTGGCTGATAAGTTCGATATACGACCCAAAGTTTAATTTTGTCTGCGCGCTAGAAAGTTTCTTTTCGTTCTTTTATTAAGTCGCTCAGAAGTTAGTCGAGCAAGTGCTGTAAAGCAAATTACACGTTGAACCCAATCAAATTGAGACAATTGGCACTGATAGGTTCAGCAAACCGTTAGATAGCGCAGCAATGTTGCGCATTAAATATAAAAACAAGCTGCGACTCAACAAAAATATGCTGAGCTGTGCAGCTGTGCAGCTGTTCGCTGCTGAAAGTAATCATTAATATGCATTAAGTTTCACGCAGTATTGATAGCGTACGACAGATAAGTTGAATCGATATTTTAGCTTATCGACGCAGCCTTCAACTGCAGCCACAGCCAAATGTCAAACAACTAAGCCCAAGCCTTTTATGCATACTTCTGTCAAGCACAAAAGTAAAAACTTTACGGCAAAGTTTGAATGCCTACGAAGGCATGCTGCTTTGCATTTTTAGCGAGGCGCTTGACGCCGCATCTCAGGCGTGAGTAAGGACATGAACTTAATGAAATAATCAGACGTAACAAATCTTCCATTGTTGGTTGCTTGGACGAGGGTTCGATAGGATATGGGCATAGTTATGGCCATCGCCAGAAGCATAACACTTATGGCAAATGTGTTATTGTTATGATTATCGCTGCTGCGTCACGTCCTGCGCGACAACGACGACGATGTCGTTGTTGCGCTTAAATTGAATACCAGAACAAGAGTGCCAGAAGCAATCAGGCTTCGACACAGCCTGGATGCTGCTGCTGCTGCTGTTGCCGGTAGCACGTAGCAACTAAATTAAAATACAATCGGCAAAGCGGCAACTGATGAAAAATGACTTCATCTAGCGGCGTTAAGCATACGTCGCGTGCGCCGCGCACAAATCACGCGCTACTCTTAATGAACAATAACCGGCCACGACGAGACTTAAAAAAAGATACGTGCAAGGACTACACAATGCAAATGCAAGCCAAAGATTGTCTAAACGATAACGATTTGGCATTGATAACATTGCTGGGGGTGGAAGGGGTGGAGATGGAATGGGTAAATGCCATAGAAATCCAATTAGAAAATGCCGCGCTATGTAAGGACATTGAGAGCAGGTCTCAAGGTGTTTTTTGCTCGTCAAATCAATTCAGTTCGCATTTTATTGGTTTTCCAAGCAAACATAAATAAAGGCAAGCCCTCACCCACCCCCAACAACAGCAACTGCAGCAGCAACAACAACAACAACAGCTGAAGTTGCAGTCGAGGCCCAGGCCCAGGCGCAAGCCCAAGCCCAGGTAAAATATATATCATTGCATACACATACACAAACACACATGCACATGCACATACATACACACACACACACACAGGCGGCGCGCATAACCCTGACTATTGGGTTGTCGAGCTAAATATTTAGGTCAATTCATCCAGCCGCAAAGAGAAAGAGCCTTGAATTCAAACAACCTTCCAATGCAATTCTGCGGCTTGAAGGTGTGCTTAGATAATGGCACTCCTAATGCTTGCTGCGACGGTCAGCGTTAGCGCTAAACGTTAAACGCTTACGGTAACAATTTGAATGTAACCGTAGTTGTAGATTTTATTGCAAGTTGTACCCTTGAACATATTTAAATTCATTTTTCGAAACTTGAGTATAAATATAACTTTTTAATATTTGCATTTGTCATTTTAATTAAGGTAACAATCTTTATAAGCAAGCGCTACACAAAATACTACCAGTTCCCCTATTAGTTATAATAACACCCTTTGTATATTTTTTGTGTATGAGGTCTAAAATTATGTTTCATTAATAATTAAAAGGAAGTGGAAATTATAATTAAAGAAAAATATGTTCTGAGACGGCTTAATTAATAATTAATTTAAACTAAAATATGCACTCCCTTTTTCTTAATAATAAATTTTTTTCAATAAATAGGTTCAGCAGAGTTCTGTGCTGTATATGTTAATAATCTGTATTCAGATTCGAGCATATGCTCGAAAATGTGTTTTGGTTTCACTGTGCAATTTGATTTTAGCACTGCTCACTATACGCAATATATATGTATGTATGGGTTCTAGACTATCACGTGCACATAACTCGCTTTGATGTTAAGCCACCAATGAGCAAATATGCCAAACTAACTCAAAAGGCAAACCGAGTCCCCACCAATTCCTTTTACACATACATACATACATAAACAACTCTAGCTGTGTGCTTGTCTCAGCTGCAGTTGGTGGCATTCGCTTCGATTTGTATGTCTTTTGGGGCATTCACAGTGACTTGAAAGAAAATGAAGCGTGAATATGAATTCACTAGAATTCACATTCGCAAGTCAACATACCTTACATTGTGGCCCAAGGGCTGTTTTCAGTTGTATGCCTATTGCACTTGCTGCTGTGTACTTGTGTGTGTGTCTCTTGTTGGCTGGCTCTGACCTGCCCAAGTAAAGGCAATTCTTGCCACCCACAATGACCCACTAAATGGTGGCCGTACCCGCAGCACCCTGCGCCTGTTTGCCAAACCCTGCGCCTATGTTGAATTTGTGAAATTAGGTCAGTTCTGTGTCGATGATCCTTCAGGCCAACCCCACAAAAACCCAACCCAATATATAGCAGCAGCAGCAGTAGCAGCAACAACCCGACTCACATTGAGAGTGAGAGAGCGCACCCAGAGAGACAGCGCGAATGCGCAATGATGCACACTCCAAAAACCTATACACACACACACACGCACACATACAGACAAAGCCCATTCACTTTTTCTGTGGGCGCTTGAATCGTTTTTGCCATTCGGTTCATTTCGTTTACTACTACGACAAACCCCAACTGCCACTTTCACTTCACCACCTCACGGTTGGCTGGCTGGCTGACTGGCTGGCTGCCTGACCTGACCTGGCTAGCAGTGCACTGCTGTTTGGTGTCTTGGTCTTGGAGCGGCTTTAATTGGCAAAAATTGGTACGAGCTTAAAGACGGCCAGGTGTATAAACGTTGGGACGACTAGGCCGACGCCTCATTGACGAATTGACTACTTGACTGCCCTGACATGTCATGCATTACAATCAGCATTTGATTTCTGAAGGATTTCGATCATTTTTTCATGTCGATTTGCATGCTATTTCTCAGCTAAAGCCCGAACTCTGTGACATCCGATTTGCCTAGCCAAGTTGACAGTTCACATACCCACACGTACACACACACACACACGGCGGACACAAGCAAAGCAATTTTATTCAAATTGAGGCTGAGTGTATAGCCTTGCTGATTAAGTATGTCAAAATAGGTTACATAGCAATTGAATATAAAACCTTTGTGAATTCAATTATTAAGAATTTAATTGAATTGCTTTTAGTTGTCACTATTTGGCAGACAATGATTATTCTTGATAGTATAGTATGCTACTTTTTTAATATCGTCAACACAAGAGTTTTTAAAGGGAGTCTCATCAAAAAGAAGAACTCTGATTATTAATCGATTTTCCTTGAGTTCAAAGCTACGCACTTCAAGAGCTTAACAATTTATTCATCGTTTTAAATTAAAGTTGAATTGTTTTATTTGAAACAACATCAATCGGAATTAAGCCAATTGAAAATGACCAGTTGATTAGAATTATAAATCGTAATTTTAGATTGTTCTACGTCGTTTAGTTTACTTCGGAGGCAGCAATTGATGAAAAATGATGTAAATCTTGCCAAATATATTGCCATTCAGGACTCTCAGACATGCAAGTACTTATGCTGACATTAGTGTTAAGCGTTGAAGCTTGTTGTCGACAAATTGCGCATACGCCACGTGTCATTGGCCAAAAGCCTAATCCACGTGTCAATTAATTACGAAACATAAATCCAGCTAATATGCGGAGTAAACACAAAAACCGAATATAATATATAAGCAGCAAGCATGCTACTACGAAAATGTTCATACACTTTTATCTTTGCTGTGCGAAATAAAAATACGAAGCTGATGTCGCGCTCAAGTAGAGTATGAAATGAAAGCGTGCTGCTACATAATGGCCATCAAATAAATCTCAGACTAACTATGGCTATTAAGTAACACAAATGCTGGATAGACAGTAAAACCTCAATAAAAACGAATGTACCCAGCAGCTCAATACTCGGTTGTTAATAATAGCAATTAAACAAATGTTACTTAATGTGGTTTACTTACGCACAAAGAGATTCCCAATGAGTGTGGCCGGCAGACAGAACACAATCACTAGGATGTCCGCAATGGCCAGGTTGACAATAAAGTAGTTGGTAACGGTGCGCATTCGAGGAGCGCGAAGGACCACAGCAATCACGAAACTGTTGCCGACGAGACCCACCAGAAAGACAAGAATATATGCCACACAATAAACAATGGACATGGCCAGGGAGTGGCGATATAGCGGATCGAAACCAAAGTCCACAGTACCATCGAGCGACTCCCAGCGTAGCATGCTGTCGTTGTAGGATCTGGTGGCTGCTGCTGCCGAGAGCAGGCTGGTGGTGGCCGGCGACATGCTCAGCAAGTTGGCGTAATAGGTGGATGAGGTGCCGCTTGGCATGGCTATGACAGTTTGAAGCGAGGCCATTGCCAGCTGGCTAGGGGAAGTGGAAGATGCGGATACAACGGCAAATGCGGATGTGCTTGTTGTGCTGCTGCTGCTGCTGCTGTTGAGACTGTTGTTGACGGCGGCAATTGTTGATAACAAGGAGCTGGCGGCGGGCACCACTGTCGCTGTTGCTGTGGTCAAGACAGTGCCCAAAAGTGTGTCCGTAATGGCACCGTTATTCATTTTAATAGCACTCGATATACTTGAGAAACTGCTGTCATTGCTGCTGCTGTTGCTCTTCTTGATATTGTTGTTGTTGTGGCTGGGGTTGCTACTGCCTTGCAATTCATTGAAATTCAAGAGTTTTCGCAAATCGACCAAATTATGCGTGAAATTATTGGAGCTGCTTGCAGCATCCGACATGGGCCACGGCCGGGAACCTGAAGAGGCCGCTCCTAACGTTGCTTCACTGCTGCTTAAATTAGCTTCAGCTTCGGTTGGCGTTATGGTTGCTGTTGCCGTTGTTGTTGCTGTTGTTGTAGTTGCTCTTGTTGTCGTCGGCATGTCGCCACTTGTATGGATTTTATGTTTACGCTTGCGAATTCGTCCGTTGGGTGCCATCCTGACACTTCCTCCCCCAGCGGCTTGATGAGTGTCTTGCAATATTTCACTAGCTCTATGCTTATAAAAATGGCTGTTTGTCTATTGTTATTACTGCTATCACTGCTTACTGACGGTACTTTAGAAAAAGTCTATAAAAATAATGTCGCTTGGCATTTTGTACGGAGTGTGTTTACGTTGAAGGATATGCTGAGATTCTCGGCGTGCTGTATCAAATTAATTAATATTCAATTAAAGCGCACTTTGTATGTTAAAAGTTTGTTTGTTCACATGTGTGTGTTTTAGTGAGTGCGTGTATGTATGTGTGTGTGTATGTAGTTTGTTGTTGCACAACATTTGCAATTTTCGTTCTACTCAAGGCTGGCTGGTTGGCAGGTTTTTTTTTTTTTTGTTTTTGCTTTTAATGTTTGTAACTGCATTTAAGGTACAAGCCACGAATAAAACATTTTATTGCAAGTTGTTGGCTTCGTCGGCAGTCGGTTCGTCAGTAATTCGTGGCTGGTTGGGCCTTGGTTGGCTTTACGAAAACTCTGACGGCCCCAAGGACTCGTGTGCATATTTCAGATAAGGCCAAATGCTGGCTGCCCTGTTCATATGGTTAACATAGCGCATAACATTGAACGCACCAAAAACAACTAATCAGCTGAGCGGAGGCTGTTGGAGGCTGGCTGCAGCTGCTGTTAAGGCAACGGCTGAACTCAGGGACATGCACAGGGACATGGTCATTTGACCATTAGTCAAAAGTCAGGACACCCACACACACACAGACCACACAGACACTCATGCGCAGCGCCTGACTGATTAACTAATTGAATTGCCATTATTCTTATTGTATTTTTGGACGCAATTGAAAAGGCAGCTTGCACTTTGACCTCAAGCGAAATTGCCACTGGACAGTCGACAGTATCTCGATCGCACCAAATATAAATTCCATTAAGCACAACTGCCAAGTGCACGCAGCACACTTCACTGCCTGTGCTTGTGTGACACTACAACAAAATTGCCCGTAAGGACTTGATATTTTCTTTCATTTTATTTTAGACTCTTGAGTGCGTGTGGTGCAGGCGTGCCAACTGTTGGCCCCAGCAGACAAGCTGGCGACAAAAGACCCATTAACACAATTCGAAATGCGCCAAGCACTAAGCACCAAGAATCCCACGCTCACGCTCAGAGTTTTGAGCATGAAACTGTTTCATGCTGTGCCTGCATAGTTCAGTTATCAACAGCTGAGCTGTCCACTCTGGCGTATAAGCAATAATAATAATCAAGTGTCGCAGGCAAAAACAAAACTAATTAGAGTTTTTGTGTAATTTTATCCTAAACTAAACTCAACTTTGCAAACTTTAACACACACACACGCACACACGCACATATATATCGCATGACACCCACATTATAAACACAAAAATTGCAATTAGTGCACTACGCGATGTCGTTTCCGTGTTTAGCGTGCCATGAGCGGCCATGTGTTGGTCCTGTGGCCTTTGCCAGGCTTTGCTAGTTTCGCGAGCGCGAAGTGTTCACGGTGTCGTGTCTAAAGTAGCACTGCTGCAAATGCTGCATGGCCAGCTCGTTTTTCTGTTTAGTTCAATTCAGTTCAGCTGAGTTCTTGGGCTATCTGACACGACAGACACAGACACGACGACGACTGCGACAACGACGATGGCACGACGACCAAATGTAGGTCCTTGTTGCCAAACCGCGCCCGGTGTCAGCTGCCAACACTTGAATAGACTGCGCTCAAAATGCTTTAGCTTGGGCTTGGGCTAGGGAAGTATGGGCGCTCAACGGCTCGCACACTCGTCCTTGTCGACAGCCGTCTCTACTCGCGCGCTCAACGAGTGTGTTTTTCCTATGCGAATGTATGTGTGTGTGTGTGTGTGTTTTGGCCCCCAAATGCATCGACAGAGTTATGTTATATGCTTTAATATGTAGTTTATATACATATGTATATACTACATATATTTTTTGTTGTACTTTCAGAGGCTCAGCGTTGTAGGCTCTAAATTGAAGGACTACATTTGGCAATATGCAAGGTTAAACTGTAAAATGTCAGGGAAGCCAAAAGACCATGAGATGCTGTTGCCGCTATTTTGATGTTGATGAAAAAAAAGAACCCAAACCCAAATAAACACTTTTCTCTGCCAGGCTAAGCCTGCAGCAAGGATGCCTGTGGTTCCAAGCTCTAGCAGCTAGTGGGGGGTGGGCTCTTTTGGGTTCCGAATGAAACATGTTGATGTTGCCCATTCCCCTTTAATACGTTTATTATGCCATTTGTCAGTTTCCCTTTTTGGCTGCCTGTTGTCCTCAGCTGAGCGTGTGTCTGTGTATTGTTGCACTAGCACCGCAGGAAACAAAACAACAAGCAACAAGATGCGCCCAAGCTCAATTGTTATTGTCTAACATTGTTGGATATACACGACTGCCCACGGCGTATACGCAATTTCCGAGCAGTTCCCATCATTATTGTCGCTTTTAGGCCTTTTGTTGTTTATGTTCGTGTGCTGACAATCGTCGCGACATGTTTACTTAAGACTTGGCTGCCACTTTATGACTTTTGTGATGGTTTCCTTCCAGTTTGACGAAAACTTATATTGTTTCCTTCAAAAAAACTTAGCAAAAGTCATCTGTCGCTTTCCGCCCTCGGACATAGCCAAACTCTATGGAGCAATTAATGCCACTGCACCCAAAACAAACATAGCCTTCGACCTCTATAGCTTTTGCATATTTCTTGCTTCAAGTTTAACGACAGTTTTCAAGTTTTCTTCGTCAGCTCGTTAGCATTAATACCTACAAAATCATAGCAAACAAAGTCACTCAAATTATTCCACACAAAGGGAGGGTGTTTGAGCTCTTCTTGAACAGTGCTGTCCGCGCTTGAGTGCTATCAAGCATTAAAAGCCAAAATTGATTTTAAAAAGCTAATTATCTGCCAGCGCTAGCTGGAAAATAGCTAACTTGGCAGTTCTAACTAGGATGCGCGCGCTTGCAACAGCTGGTTTTGCTGCTATACTAACCAAAGGTTCAAAAACCTTGTGCCTTGGCTCAACACATACAAACAATACTATATAACAGTTACACTGCAAAAAGTTTGTAGATGTACCTAAACAAAATTATATAAAAGTTACATATTTTCAAATGTTATCCAATTAACACAGTTTTCGACAAAACCACATTAGACATCAACTGAATTTCATTTTAGCACAGCTAAAATAGTTTAATATTAGTTTTTAATAAGATAATGTGTAGTATATATATATGTACATATATGGAATATAAGCCAGAACAATTGGACAACTTTGTTCTTCATTTTGTGTAATCTAAAAATGTTTAAAACTAGAGATTTAGTGAAATAATAATAACTGTTAGGCTTTCTTTACTTTTTCTCATTTACCAATTGATTTACACAAATGAAAATCCTGAAGCGCATTGCTTGCACATACTTAGTAATTAAATTTGTATACTACAATATTTCTATTATGTAAGGCGCGGATTTTTAAGTCGTATTTTAGACTTTATGTAATCCTATTTTTACCTTTTTATAATAATAAATTCACAAAATTTTCATAAGTATAATAGTTGTATAATACAATTTCAAACATAAATGAAGCGCGAGAGATTAACAGAACATTCTATGAGCAACCGCATGCAACCCTTGAAATACAGATACATATTTATCTACACGCTTTAAAGACACATTTGTCTCGCTCACACGGCTACATATGTTCATCCTGCTTGCACGAAATGTTTATTTGCGAACTGATTACTGATTCACGAATACACTTCTATTTAAAGTGTATCATATTGCTTTAAGCATGATAGTTTGTATTAAGAATTACATAGTTATATATTTATTTAAACGGAAATGGCAATCTGCAATCAACCTACAATAGAATAAGATAAACATCTCACATACATATGTACATACATGTAACACATGAGTTGCATGAGAAATTCAGTAAGCTGTTTCGGGAGGGTATGCTACAACAATAAAGTCACGTAGGTAGTTGAGATAAAGAAACGTACGAGCATTTTCTCGAAACTTCCATGGCTGCCACTCACAAAGTATAAATAGAGGTGCGCGTTTGCGATACATTTCATTCGAATATAACCAGTGTTAAAGTGTACATCTCAAGTGAAAAAAATACAAAATCAAAAAAAGTTTCTTCATTACTCAGTGCAGTTTATATATATATTATACCACACACCCACTTTAAATATATATACACATACGTGTACATATACATATATGCAAAATGATTAGTCATCAGCAACAAATGTGTAGAAAATTTACTAAAATGTCGAGGCAGCGAAGCTACAACATGGCACGCAGGCTGAAATAATTCATACCAAGCTGGCATTTTTGCTGTGAACAAAGAAAACATTGTCGTCATCGCGTCAGGCAAATTCACAACATGAGGAAATGGGGAAATCGGGGAATCCACATGGCGTTGCGGACGCGAAAGGTTTTGCATCTTTGACCAGAAAGCTGGTCATTAGGCAGGCTGATGAGGCAGATGCCAGGGCCAGACGGTCGAGGCGCTCTAGTAACCAGAACCAGTTTAAACCGGATTTTGCGTAGCTCGCCAGGTATAAACGCCAACCAACCGAACGTGTTTGCTTGTTATACATATACATACATATACGTAAGCAAAAAAATTATTAGATTATAGCGTATTTATTAGCAATGAGTCACAAACGTATCTAAACGTTTAGAAAAAATATCAGATCAAAGTGTCTTATACTTCACTCAGCATAAATATTCAAATGTTACATGTACTGTGTAACATTTTACACCTCTTACATTGCGTATTTAAACGTTTAACTAATATTGTGAAATACTTCACATTTACATTGCGTAATTACATTTGTAAGGCGATGCGTGTTTTTTATTTTCACTCGCACTCAAAGCGAATTCAATTCGCCGGCAGCTGCGCAGTAAATTTTGCTCTCTAAACGACTCTTATACATAGTTCCTCCCCTAATATACGTATACGTATTTCTTTATCTCTGCGTTTTGTATGAGAGAATGTTTTGTGAATTTTCACTGCGATTTCTGTTACTCATCTTGTTTATACTTTATTGTACCTTTTACCTGTAAAATAACTTTGTTAATTGCTTTAATAAAGCTACTTCTTAAATATTAATAAGTAGTTGATAATCTTATTTTATAATTTGATCATTTTTATAATAGTTAACCAAGCAACATGTATTTCTTCTTTGAACTTTATAGTTGGGCGTTGAAAGTTGATACGCGATCGATTGAATTTAACTCGAACCCATAGCGGGCAAGGGGCACTATAATTGCCATCAATGCAATTTGCCCAGTCCATTCATGGGAGTTCGTCGTCGCCTGTGGCGTTACCCCGGGCTGGGTACGCACACAGGCACATTGATATTTTGAGATTGATTGCACGGATTGATTAATAGGAACCTGTATCGACTTCTCTGCTCCACTACTATTACCAATAAAGGGCCTTCTGTTGCTTACCTACAAAATCACCATCGAACCGATGTAAATACTGAACAAACTTATAGAACACTTGACATCGATCGGTTGAACTTGCCAGCACTCGTTATATCAATACATAATCGTCTCTGGATATCAACTGAAAATGCAGAAGCACAGTTCAATAAGCTTAGAAAATCTGTCAATTTTACTTATCATATATTTTTGGTTGTTTTTATACACAGACTGAAAAGTGAAATCTTCACTAATATAACAAATGTTGTTTACACATATCTTTGTTTTTGTATACATGAAAATTAAAGTTAGCTTTTGGCCTGTATTTTTGTAAATTTCTTATTCTCATGTGGAATTAGAATGGAAAACAAAGATTTAAAAAAAAGTCGCAAACTAAAAAGAAGCAAAAAAATAATAAAAGATTGCAAGTTCTAATAAATTCTGAAAACACCTGTTCGTCATATTTTTATTTAAAACGTAAGCTCCATTAAAATTTCAGTCGACACATCAACTTAAGCGTAAATATGGAGTAAGCGCTAGTCAATATTGCGGAATACATATTTATGTAAGTTACACAATGATCTACATCAAGTCAGCATAGGAACATACATGAATTGTATACAATAAAATACAATAAAAATGAAGTGGAATCTGACTTCATTTTGTATCCCTCTTCGATAAAACGGGTCTGCAGCTGCAGCTTTATACAAATTATATCCTTCGAAATAATAGGCATGCAAATCAAATTTAAAAATGGTTACTCCATCAAAATACACCTTCGTAATATATGCTCAAAGAATACAAATAATATACAAATGTTATATATAATAATAATACGAATTAAATAAAAAACATATAACCTGGGAAAACCTACTCCAATATCAAATAAAATATTAATAGGTATATCTGCTTGAAATTGTAAATATGCTATAAATACACTATCGGCGCTAAACAAAATTTAAAAGGTACGGCATAATCAAATTTAAAAATAGACAAATAAAGAATCCTTTTGACTTTACGCAGTCAAATAATATAAACTTATTAGATATAAACATAAATAGGTAGTGTCTGAAAAAAGCCTGATATTTAACAAACACATAATATCCCCAGAAAAAAATAATAATCCACCTACGGATAAACTTTATAAAACTTTATCCCTCGAAACACATAATCTGCGTATTACATGGCTTATAAATACGTAGGGCTTATAAATATGTAGGAATTTATATAGGTAAGGATTTAAACATAATCTTACTCAATTAAATGGTATCCGCAAGCAAATTAACTTTTCCTTGAAACACACCATCGGCATATAAACAACTCAATTTAAATAAAAAAACAAAAGGTAGGGCCCAAAATAACCGCAAAAGACACTATCTGCGTATGAAATACTCTATTTAAATTAAAAATTAGGTAGGACCTCTTCAAATTCTAATGCAACAAATGGTATCCGTTAGAAATCAAACACATACGAGTAAACTTTATAAAAGTTTATCCCTCGAAACATACTTTCTGCGTAATAAACCTGTATTTATATTAACTTTATGAAACTTTATCCCTTGAAACATACATTCTGCGTATTAAACCTGTATTTATATTAACAACAATACGTTGGACTTATACAAAATGTTATACAACAAATGGTATTCGTTAGAAATGAAACACATGCGAGTCAACTTTATAAAAGTTTGTCCTTTGAAACATACGTTCTGCGTTTTAAAAACTATTTAAGCAAACAAAAATAGGTAGGAATTCAACAAAATCTTATAAAACAAATGGTGTTCGTTAGAAATGAAACACACGTGCATCAACTTTATAAAACTTTATCCCTTGAAACATACATTCTGCGTATTAAACCTGTACCTATATTAACAACAATAGGTAGGACTTATACTAAATACTATACAACAAATGGCATTCCACACACACGCGAATCAATTTTAAAAAGTTTATCCTTCGAAACATACTTTCTGCGTATTAAGCCCGTATTTATATTTAAAACAATAGGTAGGACTTATAAATCACATGCGAATCAACTTTATAAAATTTAAACTTCAAAACTTCTGAGCTTCTACTTAAATTAACAACAATAGGTAGAAATTATACAAAATCTTATTCAACAAATGGTTTCCGTTAAAAAATCAAAGACACATGCGAAGCAACCTCACAAAAGTTTATCTCTGGAATCAAACTATCTACGTATTGAAATAAAAAACTAGATACTAGCAACTTTAACTTATTTGTATCCAATCAAATGGTATCCGTTAGAAATAAATCTTTGGGATCTATCTTCATATAAATGCGATTCAAATTTATAAGCCTTAACCGATCATCAGGCCAATTTATATAAATTAACAAGCTCTGGAAGCTTGCACAAATCTATTTCAACTCAATATGCCAAATGGGATTTGAAGGCCAATTCCTTAAAAGAAACTATACACATAAACCGAAACAGCATTAACATTTGTAATGAAATTTCCGCTATACTCAGACAAATATTACTTAAAGAGA